>NC_091352.1:13600457-13720457 GCF_038502225.1 Cherax quadricarinatus | reverse complement strand
AGGCATGTGGCCAGAGACTTGCATATTGGAGCTAGAAGTGAGGTGTAGCAGCTGGAGATGACATCATTGATGTGCAGGGCCCACTAGTGGAAGTAAGTCATACTAAACATTGTAAGTAACCGAACTGGATAAGACATCCCACATTTCAAGATACCAGAGTGTGGCTGAGACAAATATTAAGTACCATTTATAATAGACTATTTGAATGATGCAGCCACACCATGTCATCTTGGGTACAAGATGACATGATTAGCATGACCTACTTGCACTTGTGGGGTCCTGCTCACCTGTGACATTCTCTCCAGCTGTTTCTCAATTCTAGTTCCGATATGCAAGTCTCTGACCTCATGCTTGTAGTCTAAACTAAGAGACAGACTACCAATGAAAGCTGAAGAACTGATCACCATAAAATTACCTTCCACTTCTACTGTCTACAATGCTATGATTGCCTATAATCGACTGAAGAAGCTTGCTGTGCAGGCAAATCATTTCATCAATAAATATAAATAAAAGTTATGCATCTGTCTTACAAAATTAATTTTCTTTTACTGCAGTAACTAGCCTTCTGTCAGTGCAGTATAAACATACCTATGGAAGGACATACAATTGAATTACATTCCCACTTACACTGTCCAAAGACAAATGTGTACAAAAAAAAATTCAAATTTATTCCGAGTTTCTTCCCAACATTGCAGTCTTATCACAGTACAAAAGTGCAATTATAACCTATGTATATGGAATCGCACTTTAAATTTTGAAGTAGATCACTGTTTTCTGTTTTTTTCTTACATGAAGTGAACTGTACATCTCTTGTTTCTTATTACTACTACAGTAATTGTACTGTGCAAATTTAATGATTAGTATTGATTTTAGTTCATTTTGGTAATGTACCCACTACATAATCTAGATTAATTTTTCATTTGGACAGTTTTGTTTCCTAAGTGAGGAATTGTGCCTAGTCGGGCCTTAGTCAGGGAGGTGGTTTTTATATGTTTGGTTCAAATAAATTTTACACAGGCTCTTTTTTTTTCAACCTTCCATGATCAGTGAAAAAAGGCAATATTTATATCTGGAAATATTATAGGAAAGACCCACATTTAGGAGGTACAAAAACTGCAAGAAATATTTTTATCAGGCTACAAGTCTTCAGATGATAAATTTAATTATGGAAATAAGCATACAATTTTTTTAGCAACTACCAAATTAAGCCAAGGTGTAAATCCTAGATGATATATAAATTTCATGGTGAGCCCTACCTATCTGAGACATCACAAAGAAGTACACATAGTGGTAAATGTACAAATATCAGAAACCCTTGTGGGTTTAGCATTTAGTTTTGATTGTAACAACAATAATAATTAATATGAGAGTATATGCATGTAAATGTATATGTATAAAAATGGCAAAATGTTGCAAAAATTAGTGGTTGTCAACTTGTCACTAAACTTTACATGACCTCTCTACCTTCGATGTGGCCTTCACACACTGCTTCCCACATTGCTAAATCACATCAACACTACCCGCATGATGACATCTATATTCATGTGGTTTAACACTTAACACCCTATAATGCTGGTCGTTCTCTTGCATCTCTTCTATCTTATTTGGTTCCCAGGGGTTCTCCCTCTTTAATGGATAAATGCAGTTGTCCTCTTTCATGAACAGATACTATTGAGTCACAATCCCTCTCATTACATACCCATCACTCATACTACTGCAATTTATAAGTTGTTGGAATGTGTGGTTAACAAACGTTTAGTATGGCACTTAGAAGCTCGAAATTTTCTCCTCGCTCATCAATTTGATTCTTGTAAGGATCGTTCTACCATCTACTACTGCAGTGCCTTCACTGATACGTATCAATCGGTTATTACAGTCTTTTTCTACTTATAAAACCATTATGATACTACCTGGTGTTACATCATAGTCCAAACTTCAATGGTATACAATACCGACAATATGAATTAGACACGTGAAATCTCTAGGTATCTTTAAGACTTCAGTGCTCATCACCTGCTACTAGGTTGAGGGACTGATTACCTCGTCTTCCACTGTCTTCTGTATATATTTCTAGTCTTCACATTATGACCAAGTATTGTATTGATAAAGCCACTGGATGGCAAAATGTCTGCGAATTAAGGGTACCCAGATGTTGCACATAAATATGTCAATTCATCACATAATCAACGCCCATTCCTCGAGCCTCCGAGACAATTTTTCTCACTCTTCTTTGGAGATTTATTATCAAAGAGGCACATTCATGTCTGGGTAACTTACAGCTTTGGCCCTGACCCCTCAGGGAAGGTTCCTTGATGTTGGTGAGGGGCTCTTGATTTAGGGAATTGGATCTGTGCTCCAGTTCCCCGAATTAAGCCTGAATGCCTTCCACATCCTCCCCCCCCCCCAGGCGCTGTATAATCCTACGGATTTAGCGCTTCCCCTTGATTATAATAATAATAATAATTTGGCCCTGACTCTGTACAAGTTAAAGATGTATTTGAAGGCTGAATTCTCAGTACTATCACCATTAATGTAGACGATTTGGTATTGTGAAGGTGCCGACCGTCAGCTGTAGCAGCCTTTCTCCAGTACGCTGTTGAACGTGCTTCCAACTGGGCCACCTCTCATAGGTTGCGCCACCTCTCTAGGTTAAGTCTTCGGTTGCTAAAACGATCCGGATAACATCACAAGACACCCTATTATTCAATCATGCCTGTATGGCTCCCATATCCCTGAACAAGATACGGTAAAAACTGTCGGTCTTATGTATGATCATCGAATGTCGTGCAAGTTTTTCGTAACCTTCCTAAATGCTGCCTGTCAGCCAAAAGAACCTCCTTAATACTTTAGTCCGTCTTGGGAGCCGATAAACAAACCGTTCTTCGCCTGTATTCAGCCCTAATCTTATTTAGATTACGGTGCCCACTTGCATTCTTCAACCTCCTTCTGCTACTCTGTATAAACTAGATCCCATTCATCGTTTGTCTCTTGAGGTTTTTTAATCTTTCCAGTAAAGAGAAAAATATAGAGGCCTATCTTTTCAAGAACCACCATTTTCTCTAATTCCATGACCTTCAAGATCCTTCAACGTATAGAACGGTTATGGATATTAATATTTAATCATAGCCCCATTTATTACTCTCATGACCCTAACAAACTGCTTTCTATCAAACCACGATTGGGATTGTGGCCATCTTCCAACCACTGTTAGGTTTGGGGAACTGCACTCTCATGATTACAAATCGGACACACCTGACTCACATGTACCACATGGAGAATGACCAGCATCACTGCGATGACTGTTGGGTCACTGTCAGTCCATCATTGACTGTTGTCTATGCTGGACTGTCTATCATGGGTTTTACTGTAATAGAGAAGGAAGGGTCTTCGCACACTGAACCCTAGCTGACCAGTGTCCGAAATGTGCAGTAAACAACCTGTCTGCTAATTTATAAAATATTAAAAGACTTGCTCTGGGATTCCCTGTAAGACACGAGTCCAGGGAAACACCCCTGCCTCCTCCCTCCCACTTCCTTACTTTTTCCTAACTATACCTTTGCAGACCCGTTTGTAGAGAAGGGACAATCCCAGGACCAATGTATCAACGAGTAGTATTGGCTGGGTGACTGACACACATTTCCACTCCCCCCCCCCCCCAACACCACCAACACAGGCAGAAACACTCCCCCTCCATACATCACTACACCACCACAGGCAGCACCATCCCAAGACAACTTTCTGGAAGTACATACATAGAAAGCATAATTTATGTGGCTAACAACAAGACAAATATGGTTTCAAAACACCACAGTTTACCTTAATTAGACGTGTCATGGTCTGCATCTCAGTAATATTGCTTGATGGGTGCCTGCTGGTACACCATCACTCAACCCTCACCTACCACCCACAATCACTGATCGGAATAATTTCTGAGGTTTAAAGCTTCTCGACTGCAAGTCATTAATGATGCACTTCACCAACAGAGCCCGCGTTAATCCGTAGCATAAAAATTAAAGCCAACTCTTCGCGTATATATAACGAGATACAGAGCTCACGGTGTGTACACGACTCTCCACTCTCACTGATGCTTCAACACTGACCTCTCACACCTCCACCAGATAATAAATGGTTGAAATACAGTCTACAACTAAACACATCCTATATAATGGTATCTACAACATAAATATCCAGTAAAATACGTTCATAGTTTTAGTGAACATCATAATTCCTTCAGTAAGATATATTACATTTCATCAGTGGTGAATTTAGCCTAGTAGTAATACAGGCGACGTCTGTCAGTGTTTACATTCATGGGGAGCGCTAAACCCATATGGTCCATAGTGCACCCCGGGGGCAAGAAAGGGGAGGGATGCAGTGAGATTCTATGCGAGGTGAGGAGAAAGTTCAATACCTAGGATCAAGAGCCCTCACCAGCATCAAGGAAATATATATATAGAGAGAGAAAAAATAACGACAGGAGGAGTTGAATGATAGCTCTAGGTTTTTTCATGTTGCAATCAACACATCAGGATCTTGCAATGTTAAAGAAATAGAGCAGCAAATCCAGGCAGATTCGTTCAGGTGAACGACTCTCTCCTGAATAAATCTGTATGGCTTTCCTACTCTATTTCTGCAACATTGCAAGTTCTTGATGTGTTGATTGCAACACGAAAGGCCTAGAGCTATCACTCATCTCCTGTGGTTATTTTTCATCTTTTATCGCTCGCTCGCTATTGTATACACACACAAAAACACACACACACACACACACACACACACACACACACACACACACACACAGACATATATATATATATATATATATATATATATATATATATATATATATATATATATATATATATATATATATATATATATATTATACATATGTCGAATAGGTAAAACTTGCTATTTTGGCTTAAACAGCAACGCTCTTCTTGCCGAATAAGGCAAGCGAAAATTTGTGTATGCAATAATTTCGCAAAAAATCATTGTGAATCTAACGAAAAAAAATATATTTCATTATGTTTGTTTATTTATTAAATTATTGTAAACATCTAACACATATATAGTTGGATTAGGCTAAATTAAATTGCGCTTGTTATAATAAGGTTAGGTAAGTTTTCTAAGGTTCTTCTGGTACAAAATTATTAAATTTTACATTAACATAAATGAAAAAATATATCTTCAAACGTACAAGAGAAAATTTAAGAAAGGACTTAATTTTAAATGAGTTCTTGCTAATTGACCAATTTTTACCTATAAACCTTTAAACACGTCGGCCGTCTCTCACCGAGGCAGGGTGGCCCAAAATAAAAGAAAAACCCAAAAAGAAAGAAAAAACTTTCATCATTCAACACTTTCACCATCACTCATATATTATCATTGTGTAGAGGCGCTCAAATACGACAGCTCAGATGTCCCTCCAAACTGCCAATATTTGAAACCCCTCCTTTAAAGTGCAAGCATTGTACTTCCCATTTCCAGGACTCAAGTCCAGCTAACCGGTTTCCCTGAATCGCTTCACAAAATATTACCCTGCTCACACTCCAACAGGTCGTCAGGTCCTGGAGTTTACCTGGAGTTTACCTGGAGAGAGTTTCGGGGGTCAACGCCCCCGCGGCCCGGTCTGTGACCAGGCCTCCTGGTGGATCAGCACCTGATCAACCAGGCTGTTGCTGCTGGCTGCACGCAAACCAACGTACGAGCCACAGCCCGGCTGATCAGGAACTGACTTTAGGTGCTTGTCCCGACAGCAATTCGTCCCCATTCACTCACGCACGCTTGCTGGAAGTCCATGCCCCTCGCCCATATTATATATATATATATATATATATATATATATATATATATATATATATATATATATATATATATATATATATATATATATATATATATATATATATATATAAGGAAAGGTATTTGGGTTTGATCCAAGGAAGGAGAGAACAAGTCCAATTCCTTGAATCATCTTTATTAAGGAATTTTATTTACAGATGCATTTATTACATATATTTTACTGAAAATTCTGATATTTTACAAAGTGTCTTCAGGATTAAGACTCTACTGAATATGTATTATTTTTATTAATACCACTGAGAAGCGCTAAACTCGCAGGGGTCATATAACTGGAGAATAGAAGGTAAACAGGAGTGATCCAAGGGCGAGGAGGAGAGCTCCAACTCCTCGGAACAAGAACATGTCAACATCAAAGAACCCTTTTGAAGGGAAATATATATTGACACCAGCTGTGTCAAGTGCTTCCTCGTGTCCAGTACCTTCTTGTGCAAGTGCTTCCTTGAGCGTATCAGGTACTTCCTTGTGTGTGTCAAGCACTTCCTTGTGTCAGGCACTTCCTTGTGCGTGTCAGGCACTTCCTTGTACATGTCAGGCACTTCCTTGTGTGTGTCTGTCAATAATGCCATAATTATCTATAGGCCACGTAATATAAGGTAACAAACCGGTATGACAGTTGACCTTGTGACCCTTCATACTGGTATCCCCCCGCACACCTGGGTGTGAGTGGTTCAGTTGCCATCTGAACCTAGTACCAGCAGGACCTCGGCTCAGCAGACGAAGATATCGCCACATATTAAATCTCAACCAGAGCAACAACGTCTCTCCTTCCGGTCCTTCTACGCACAACATGTCAGGTACTTCCTCGTGTGTGTTATGTTCTTTCTCGTGTGTGTCTTGTATTTCCTCGTGTGTCAAGTATTTCTTCGTGAGTGTCATGTACTTCATCGTGTATGTCAAATATTCCATATGCGTGTCAAGCACTTCGTGACTGTGTCAAATACTTCGTGTGTGTCAAGTACTTCTCTCTACGAGTGTCAGTGTGTCTTTTTGAATGTCACTTCCATCAAATTGCTGAGGTTGTACTCTTCCAGTGGAGACGTGGCTGTCACCCTCACCCTGTAAGAGAGTACCAGTTAGTGAGTGAGAGAGAGAGAGAGAGAGAGAGAGAGAGAGAGAGAGAGAGAGAGAGAGAGAGAGAGAGAGAGAGAGAGAGAGAGAATCGAAAAAAATGTATGCTACATGCACCCTTTATCAAACAAAAATCGAAAGTGACGAATAAGACGCATGGACAACACTAGGAACTTTTACTGACGATACGTTTCGCCAGCGTGGTAGGCTTCATCAGTCGATTAAAGAGACATCAGCACTGGTAGAAGACGAAATGTGAGGTAGTTCATGTAATAAGTCCATCTTCCTCCAGGGGTATCAGCGCTGTATGACCCAAGTGGATTTAGCGCTTCTTTTTGATAATAAAATTCCTCAAAGGGTAATGAAGTGATTGCAACAACTACACTTCGTCTTCCACTAGTGCTGATGTCTCTGTAATCGACTGATGAAGCCTGCTACGTAGGCGAAATGTTTCGTCAAATAACGATTCCTGGTGCTGCCCATGTGTCTTACTCTTCAACTTGTCGGTATTATAAATCATTTCTAAAAGAACAAAAATCGGAAGTAATTGTTCCACTTACCTTTGTTCCCTCTCCTCGCTCCCACCTCCCTTCCCTATCTTTCTTCCTTTCCTATCTTACCAAGGCTCAGGTCATAGTTACGTTGGTATAAACCTTGGTAACTGATACCGACAAATTGGCTTACAAAGACACGTGAGCAAACACTAGGAAAACGTTTCGGTCCTGTGACCTTGATCACTTATGCATATATACTGCCTTTGTAACATCTGTGTTAGAAGTGATCAAGGTTCCAGGACCAAAATGTTTTCTAATATGTCCCAGTGTTTACTCACGTGTCTTTCTAAACCATAATTGTTTTACGGAGTCTTACGGCGTTTTACAGCGTCTTACAGCGTTTTACAGCGTCTTACGGCGTTTTACACCGTCTTACGGCGTTTTACACCGTCTTACGGCGTTGTACAGCTAGTCTGCACGACCCCAGTCATCCTACAGCAGTACCTGCTGGTCTGCACGACCCCAGTCATCCTACAGCAGTACCTGCTGGTCTGCACGACCCCAGTCATCCTACAGCAGTACCTCCTGGTCTGCACGACCCCAGTCATCCTACAGCAGTACCTGCTAGTCTGCACGACCCCAGTCATCCTACAGCAGTACCTGCTGGTCTTCACGACCCCAGTCATCCTACAGCAGTACCTGCTAGTCTGCACGACCCCAGTCATCCTACAGCAGTACCTGCTGGTCTGCACGGCCCCAGTCATCCTACAGCAGTACCTGCTGGTCTGCACGACCCCAGACATCCTACAGCAGTACCTGCTGGTCTGCACGACCCCAGTCATCCTACAGCAGTACCTGCTAGTCTGCACGACCCCAGTCATCCTACAGCAGTACCTGCTGGTCTGCACGACCCCAGTCATCCTACAGCAGTACCTGCTAGTCTGCACGACCCCAGTCATCCTACAGCAGTACCTGCTGGTCTGCACGACCCCAGACATCCTACAGCAGTACCTGCTGGTCTGCACGACCCAAGTCATCCTACAGCAGTACCTGCTAGTCTGCACGACCCGTCATCCTACAGCAGTACCTGCTGGTCTGCACGGCCCCAGTCATCCTACAGCAGTACCTGCTGGTCTGCACGACCCCAGACATCCTACAGCAGTACCTGCTGGTCTGCACGACCCAAGTCATCCTACAGCAGTACCTGCTAGTCTGCACGACCCGTCATCCTACAGCAGTACCTGCTGGTCTGCACGACCCCAGACATCCTACAGCAGTACCTGCTGGTCTGCACGACCCCAGTCATCCTACAGCAGTACCTGCTGGTCTGCACGACCCAAGTCATCCTACAGCAGTACCTGTTGGTCTGCACGACCCAAATCATCCTACAGCAGTACCTGCTAGTCTGCACGACCCCAGTCATCCTACAGCAGTACCTGTTGGTCTGCACGACCCCAGTCATCCTACAGCAGTACCTGCTAGTCTGTACGACCCCAGTCATCCTACAGCAGTACCTGCTGGTCTGTACGACCCCAATCATCCTCCTGCGGTAGACCACCTCCGACGCCTCCACCACCATCCTGTCCCCAGGTATGGCCCAGTCGCTGGTTCCCGACGAGTACTTACTGGAAGACAGCAAATGTCATTAACTAGGTATCTACGTATTATTTTTTTTTTTCAGAAAAGAAATGGAGAGTATTTTTTTTAAGTTATGTAAAAAAAAATGATGTGAAAAAATTAATTCAACCGAAGGACTAAAAAAAAGTATAACTTCATATGTTTCACATCTATTGTGTTTGAAAATAACAGGAAACAACACACGTGAACATCAGTGATAACATCGACACCATGCCTAACCCTTCTAGGGTAGGGTAGGTGCCTGAGTCCGAGCCTTTAGCTCATAAGACTGTCATTCCCATTTGCCCCCTTGGGGCGGGGATGGCAGACCAGAGAGGCCTAGCTTGTGGCTAGGCTTGGGGACAGTTGGTCCCAAAGATGAGGAGGTACTTGTGCCTCCTCCCATGGGAGACTTAGGTCTCAGACACTCCCTAAAGGGGGAGCCAAGGCCGGGCCACCACTTGGAAAAGGCCCGGGCCGGGAGAATACCGGCTAATCTTTAACTAACTAACTAATCATTGATAAAATTAACAACAACCAATATTACGATTTGAAGTCTGTTACGCTAAATTAAAATAACCAACTTCAGTAAGAAAATACACAAATAACCCGCATATTGGAGAGAGAAACTTAACACAATGTTCCGGTCCGACTTGGACTATTGACAGTCACACTGGCCAGTATATATAGGCGAGGGAGACGGGGACGGGAATAATAGAGAGGACAGAGAAATATTGATAGTGGTAATGTTGGTAGTAGGAGTGGTAGAAAGTGGCACAAGAGATAGAAAGGGGGAGTGAAGGGTGAAGAGAGGAAATAGAAGTTGAAATAGCAAAAGTAGTAGTAATGTAGTAGTAGTAGTAGTAGTAGTAGTAGTAGTAGTAGTAGTAGTAGTAGTAGTAGTAGTAGAAGTGGGGTAAGTACAAGTCAGAGCGAAACGTCGTGGTAAGCTTCCCTCTCCCCTATGTGCAGGTTATTTATGCATTGTTTCCTTCACGGTATTGTGTCTTTTTGTTCTTTAGTAAGAAAATATCCAAATAAATATCTAAAGAATAAGTTCCTCGAGTTTCTTACAGTCACCGCCATACTGATGGTCATGACATATGTATGTATACCTCAGTCGTAGGCATAGTTAAAATGTGTTCCACAGTTAGTTGCACGCTACAAGCTACACAGCTGCACTCTACAAGCTACACAGCTGCACTCTACAAGCTACACAGCTGCACGCTACAAGCTACACAGCTGCACGCTACAAGCTACACAGTTGCACGCTACAAGCTACACAGCTGCACGCTACAAGCTACACAGCTGCACGCTACAAGCTACACAGCTGCACTCTACAAGCTACACAGCTGCACGCTACAAGCTACACAGCTGCACTCTACAAGCTACACAGCTGCACGCTACAAGCTACACAGCTGCACGCTACAAGCTACACAGCTGCACTCTACAAGCTACACAGCTGCACGCTACAAGCTACACAGCTGCACTCTACAAGCTACACAGCTGCACGCTACAAGCTACACAGCTGCACGCTACAAGCTACACAGCTGCACTCTACAAGCTACACAGCTGCACGCTACAAGCTACACAGCTGCACGCTACAAGCTACACAGATGCACTCTACAAGCTACACAGCTGCACGCTACAAGCTACACAGCTGCACTCTACAAGCTACACAGATGCACGCTACAAGCTACACAGCTGAACGCTACAAGCTACACAGCTGCACTCTACAAGCTACACAGCTGAACGCTACAAGCTACACAGCTGCACTCTACAAGCTACACAGATGCACGCTACAAGCTACACAGCTGCACGCTACAAGCTACACAGCTGAACGCTACAAGCTACACAGCTGCACGCTACAAGCTACACAGCTGAACGCTACAAGCTACACAGTTGCACGCTACAAGCTACACAGCTGCACGCTACAAGCTACACAGCTGCACGCTACAAGCTACACAGCTGAACGCTACAAGCTACACAGCTGCACGCTACAAGCTACACAGCTGAACGCTACAACCTACACAGCTGCACGCTACAAGCTACACAGCTGAACGCTACAAGCTACACAGCTGAACGCTACAAGCTACACAGTTGCACGCTACAAGCTACACAGCTGCACGCTACAAGCTACACAGCTGCACGCTACAAGCTACACAGCTGCACGCTACAAGCTACACAGCTGAACGCTACAAGCTACACAGCTGCACGCTACAAGCTACACAGCTGAACGCTACAAGCTACACAGTTGCACGCTACAAGCTACACAGCTGCACGCTACAAGCTACACAGCTGCACTCTACAAGCTACACAGCTGCACGCTACAAGCTACACAGCTGCACGCTACAAGCTACACAGCTGCACTCTACAAGCTACACAGCTGCACGCTACAAGCTACACAGCTGCACGCTACAAGCTACACAGATGCACTCTACAAGCTACACAGCTGCACGCTACAAGCTACACAGCTGCACTCTACAAGCTACACAGATGCACGCTACAAGCTACACAGCTGAACGCTACAAGCTACACAGCTGCACTCTACAAGCTACACAGCTGAACGCTACAAGCTACACAGCTGCACTCTACAAGCTACACAGATGCACGCTACAAGCTACACAGCTGCACGCTACAAGCTACACAGCTGAACGCTACAAGCTACACAGCTGCACGCTACAAGCTACACAGCTGAACGCTACAAGCTACACAGTTGCACGCTACAAGCTACACAGCTGCACGCTACAAGCTACACAGCTGCACGCTACAAGCTACACAGCTGAACGCTACAAGCTACACAGCTGCACGCTACAAGCTACACAGCTGAACGCTACAAGCTACACAGCTGCACGCTACAAGCTACACAGCTGAACGCTACAAGCTACACAGCTGAACGCTACAAGCTACACAGTTGCACGCTACAAGCTACACAGCTGCACGCTACAAGCTACACAGCTGCACGCTACAAGCTACACAGCTGCACGCTACAAGCTACACAGCTGAACGCTACAAGCTACACAGCTGCACGCTACAAGCTACACAGCTGAACGCTACAAGCTACACAGTTGCACGCTACAAGCTACACAGCTGCACGCTACAAGCTACACAGCTGCACGCTACAAGCTACACAGCTGAACGCTACAAGCTACACAGCTGCACGCTACAAGCTACACAGCTGAACGCTACAACCTACACAGCTGCACGCTACAAGCTACACAGCTGAACGCTACAAGCTACACAGCTGCACGCTACAAGCTACACAGCTGCACGCTACAAGCTACACAGCTGCACGCTACAAGCTACACAGCTGCACGCTACAAGCTACACAGCTGCACGCTACAAGCTACACAGCTGAACGCTACAAGCTACACAGCTGCACGCTACAAGCTACACAGCTGCACGCTACAAGCTACACAGCTGCACGCTACAAGCTACACAGCTGCACGCTACAAGCTACACAGCTGCACGCTACAAGCTACACAGCTGCACGCTACAAGCTACACAGCTGAACGCTACAAGCTACACAGCTGCACGCTACAAGCTACACAGCTGCACGCTACAAGCTACACAGCTGCACTCTACAAGCTACACAGATGCACGCTACAAGCTACACAGCTGAAAGCTACAAGCTACACAACTGCACGCTACAAGCTACACAGCTGCACGCTACAAGCTACACAGCTGAACGCTACAAGCAACACAGCTAAACGCTACAAGCTACACAGATGCACGCTACAAGCTACACAACTGAACGCTACAAGCTACACAGCTGCACGCTACAAGCTACACAGCTGCACGCTACAAGCTACACAGCTGCACGCTACAAGCTACACAGCTGAACGCTACAAGCTACACAGCTCAACGCTACAAGCTACACAGCTCAACGCTACAAGCTACACAGCTGCACGCTACAAGCTACACAGCTGAACGCTACAAGCTACACAGCTGAACGCTACAAGCTACACAGATGCACGCTACAAGCTACACAGCTGAACGCTACAAGCTACACAGCTGAACGCTACAAGCTACACAGATGCACGCTACAAGCTACACAGCTGAACGCTACAAGCTACACAGCTGAACGCTACAAGCTACGCAGCTGAACGCTACAAGCTACACAGCTGAACGCTACAAGCTACACAGCTGAACGCTACAAGCTACACAGCTGCACGCTACAAGCTACACAGCTGAACGCTACAAGCTACACAGCTGAACGCTACAAGCTACACAGCTGCACGCTACAAGCTACACAGCTGAACGCTACAAGCTACACAGCTGAACGCTACAAGCTACACAGCTGCACGCTACAAGCTACACAGCTGAACGCTACAAGCTACACAGCTGAACGCTACAAGCTACACAGCTGAACGCTACAAGCTACACAGCTGAACGCTACAAGCTACACAGCTGAACGCTACAAGCTACACAGCTGAACGCTACAAGCTACGCAGCTGAACGCTACAAGCTACACAGATGCACGCTACAAGCTACACAGCTGAACGCTACAAGCTACACAGCTGAACGCTACAAGCTACACAGCTGAACGCTACAAGCTACACAGCTGAACGCTACAAGCTACACAGCTGAACGCTACAAGCTACACAGCTGAACGCTACAAGCTACACAGCTGAACGCTACAAGCTACACAGATGCACGCTACAAGCTACACAGCTGAACACTACAAGCTACACAGCTGAACGCTACAAGCTACACAGCTGAACGCTACAAGCTACACAGCTGAACGCTACAAGCTACACAGCTGAACGCTACAAGCTACACAGCTGCACGCTACAAGCTACACAGATGCACGCTACAAGCTACACAGCTGCACGCTACAAGCTACACAGCTGAACGCTACACGCTACACAGATGCACGCTACAAACTATAGAGTTAGCTGCAAGCTACAGGCTACACAGTGGGGGTAGAAGCACCTTCAAACAGGTAGCTATGGGAAAGATATGCGAGCCTAATCCTCAGCCAACAGTGGCTTGCTGATGGAGGAAGGCCAGGCCCCTATGTATAGGCAAACATTGTATAACTTGCTTCTTGTCTATAGGGTCCACCGGGATCACCACTTCCCAACTTGGATTCTACTTGGAGGGTATTCCGGGGATCAACGCCCCCGCGGCCCGGTCCACGACCAGGCCTCCCGGTCGCGGACCCGCTGCCGGATCAGCCCGGCTGATCCGGCATGGACTTTAAGTATCTGTCCAGCTCCCTCTTGAAAGCAGCTAGGGGCCTATTGGTAATTCCTCTTATGCCTGGTGGGCGGCTGTTGAAGAGTATTGGGTAAGTAAGTAAGTTTATTCAGGTATACACAAATACAGTTTCATAGAATTGTCATATATAGCAGCATATGTGTAGAGAACCTAGGATAACCCAAAAAAGTCAGACAGAGTGACTTGTTTCCATTGGGGCCCCGGACACTTACGTGTTTTCTCTTAGTGTACCAATGGCGCCCCTACTTTTCATTGGGGACATTTTGCATCACCTGCCAAGTCTTTTACTTTCGTAGGGAGTGATTTCTGTGTGCAGATTTGGGACCATCCCTTCTAGGATTTTCCAAGTGTAGATTATGATGTATCTCTCTCGCCTGAGTTCCATCGAGTACAAGTCATGTGCTTCCAAGCGTTTCCAGTAGTCGAGGTGTTTGATGGAACTTATATGTGCAGTAAAGGTTCTCTGTACACTCTCTAGATCTGCAGTTCACCTGCTTTGAACGGAGATGTTAACGTGCACCAATATTCCAGCCTAGAGAGAACAAGTGATTTGACAAGGATCATTATTGGCTTGGCATCTCTTGTTTTGAACGTTCTTATTATCCATCCTATCATTTTCTCTGCAGTTGTGATCGTAGCACTGTTGTGATCCTTGAAAGTGAGATCCTCAGACATTACCACTCCCAGGTCCCTTACATTATTTTTCCGCTCTATGTATACGCAACCCATGAAGTGACCAAGGCAGAATGATCGCCTTTTTAACACTGACTCACCCCCTCTTCCCCACACACACGTATAGTAGTAACTAGTGAAGAAGCGGGCCCAAGAGCTATGAATCGGCCCCTGCAACCACAATTACGTGAGTACATACATTCGTAAACGGAAGACGAACATCACTCACCAATACTTGGAGAGCGGACACCCGACCAGGTACAGCACCTGCCATTCCTTTCCTGGTGGCCCTGGGACGTGTGCACAACTGTGGGAGGTCAGGTGGGCGTGAGCATCGCGGAGGTTGAGGCAGTGAGCGTGATGGGTGAGGGCGTGGGAATATGGGCGGACTCTGAGGCGTAGGACGCCCTCGTACAGTTCCTTCACCTCCTGGTCCTCCGTACCAAGACACTAATTCAAACGAGAAATTTGAATGCAACAGTTATGTAGAGGGAGGTAATGTACATGGAAATATGTTTAGGTAACAATTCCAGCATCGTCCAAATGTATTAGCTATCCCTTCCAATACAAAACTTATCAGATGTAAACAGAATTAGAAGCTTGTAATATGTAATAGATGGGACGCTCAGAATGACCATGAGTAAGTATGAGTTCATTAAAATCACCCGAAAAGAAAATCTCAATGTGGGTAGAATAATTCACAAACAATACGCACTTAGGAGTGGAAACTGTCCTCTCCTAAGTACGGGTTATTTGTGAATGTGAGGAATCTCTCGTAATGACCAAGACTATGATCAAGGAGCACTTACCGCCTGCATAATATAGAAGCTGTTGTACTGGTCTGAGCGGCTTACTACCCCTAGGTACAGCACAAAGGGGCCAGTCTGTACAACAGTGTGTGTTAACATCTCATTGTCTATGTCCACCTCTTCTCTATACTATTCTACTTCCTTGTTACGTATATGGAAAACAGCTCTTAAGTTGTTTTTTTTAACTACCACTCTCTGTATTATGAAACTAACAGGATAGGAAGTAATGCGTAATTATATTCTGATAATCTTAACATCATAGCCCTAACTGAAACAAGACTCAAAACTACATGTAACCACCTGTTATCCTCTTTTTGCATATTCGGATATAACTTCTACACTATGTTTGCAAAAAAAAAAAATACTCTAATGAATCATTCACCAATAGCACGGATAATAATAAGATTAAGTCCAATATCCCTCCTTCTGGTATAGCATAAAATATATACATGCATCATGAGTCTTGTCGTACCATGTTGGTGGGGAGGATATGCGTGTGGCAAGGATGGTCCCGAAGGTGAATCTTAGTGGCCTCACGAATTTCATTCTCCATCCATTTAGAGTAGTTTTGGCTGACTAACCTGTTAATATTAATCTGTAATAATTTCCACGTCATGTTACAGACACAAAAAAAAAAACAGGTAAAAATTGACCAATGCAAAACAAAAGTAGTGATTTAAAGAAGAGAGGTAACACCTGACTTTATAGACTTCTCATAAGTTAACAGAAACGATAAATACAGTACTGACAGGAGGATACCAACACTGAGGAATGAAGTTGGGGCAATAGAAAAAAAGCTTAGTGTATTAAGAATTAGTGGAGTCCCGAGGAGTTGTATAGGTTGAACAGAGGCTGATTTAATGATTACATAACATAATCACTCTTGGGGAGATCTACAGTAGTAGTAGTAATGTACAACTTATCAAGGAGGAAAAGAGTGAGACAGCAGTATGAGATAACTTGGTCATGGTACACACACTACAGAGGGAGTGGTAAGGCGAGACAACAGTGCCATAACAAAACTAATCATGGGAGATTCCAGCTATAATGAGAGAGACTGGGAGCTAAACTGATGGAGGCACTAATGAAACATTTATTTACCAACTTGTCAAAGAGTAGATAAATCACAAAAATTGTAACAGGTTATGACCTTAAATGTATCAGACATAGGAGAAATAGACTGTGGGATTATTACTAGTTGTCAACATCCATCCAGTCTTACTTTCGACTTACTTAGCGAAAGTGAATCTAGAGAGGAGCTGAGGAAGGCCAGCAAAAAACAAAATAGAAAAGTACAGAAGAGAGAAAAAATACAAGGATAAAAGACTTCCTGAATGCAAGTCATTGCAAAAGGCAAATTGAGACAAAGAACAATGAACGAGATTGAGAATGTTAACAGGAAGTTCAGAGGCAGTGGTGAAAGTCATACTTAAAAAAAGTATAAACGCCAGAAATGAATACACAATGGTAAGAAGAGAGGCAGAGAGAAAATAAGAGATACGAAATAAAAATTTCAAAATTAATTGTGTAAATATAAATATGTAATGAAACACATTATACAGCTTAGCGTAATGGCCTCATAACTTGCCATTTTCTTTAAGAGATACTGTCAACATAATGACTGGTTTAAACGTTGGTAATTGATGCCGACAAATTGGTTAAGCAAAACGCGTGAGCAGACACTAGGATCAAGGTCCCAGGACCGAAACGTTTTCTAATAAATGTCCTAGTGTTTGTTCACGTGTCTTTCTAAACCACTATAATAACTCTCCCCAGCGTCCCTACACCAGGCACCCACCTGTACACGCCCCGCAGGGTGGCGTCTGGGTCGCGATTGACAAGTCTGCCGCTGAAGAAGAGGTACTGTTCCCAGCCAGTGACGTGAGCCCCAGCAGACCCAGCATGTGCTGTGCGGGAGACCTCGGGTACCACAGCACTCAGTCCTCCTCTTACACCCTCAGTGAACAACCACCAGTCCCAGTCCACGCCTCTCTGCAGGCAGCCGAGTAATATGATAAAAGTACACTATATACGGTATACAGTACTCGCGGTTGCAACACGGGTATACTAAGATAAAAAAAAAATATTATACTATTTTAAAGCGATACACCAATGTGGTTCTTTCAGTACGAGGTTGTGGAGGCTCGATCCTCCATTCATTAATTTTGATATATACTAATTGCACTCAGCTAAGGTCGAGAAAGGGAGAGATTATGATTATTATTACATTCAGGGTAAAGTGTCCAAAGAATGGAAGAATAGCAACTCCACTCCCATGGATAAAAAAACCCTTCACCAGCATCAAGCCACCCTCCTCGTAAAGATTTACACCCTGGATCAGAAGGAAGGAAGGCCGAACTGACCCCGGGAGGTACCCAGAGTGTGAGCACGTACTGCACCCAGCGCCGGCACGTCATCCAGCCGTACTGCGGGTACATCTCCGCCCGCAGCACCACAGACGATTCCTTAGCAGTGTTGGGGTAGGAGTTCTGGCCGAAGGCATTCACCAGGTACAGTGTCGGGTCCATAGTGAGTGCTGGTGCTGCCTGGTGGAAGTACCTGGGAGAATGTTGCAGACTTGAGAGACCATGGGAGAGTTGGAGAGACTGAGGAAGAGGTGCAAGGATTGAGAAAGAATTGTAAGGACTGAGGGAAAGTTGCAAGGACTGATGAAGAGTTGCAAGGACTGAGAGAAAGGTGCAAGGACTGAGGAAGACTTGCAAGGAGTGAGGAATAGTTCCAAGGACTGAGGAAGAGTTGCAAGGACTGAGGGAAAGGTGCAAGGACTGAGGGAAAATTGGAGAGACTGAGGAAGATGTGTATACAGTAATCGATCAGTTCTCTTCTGTTGTTTTTATAGCTAATATTCATAGTATAAAATTTCAAGGATAATATAACCTGAAAATAGAGGCTACTGACCCCAGATACTTGTAAGATGATTTTTAACGGAAAAAAATAATGTAGGCGATTGAACTGGTTAAAAACTAAAGAATTTGAACTAAATTTTACATAAAAATTTAAAACCGTGACACAGATCACTGGACCTAGGTGATGAGAGCTGCAACTCACAAATAAGCTAAAGAAAATTAATATATACTTTATATGGAGCTACCCTCACTTTCCTTGAAACAAACTTCATTGCTACTCATTACTCAGGCGTCGTAGGTAGCTTTTGGATTTGTTTTCCCGTGAATATAATAATTATAATAATAAATGCTACATTTCTTTGCAATATAATTCGCTGCCTCGTTAAACAGCTCTGCATTGCACTAAGATTAAAATAACCTGAACTGACCTGAGGAGGTCCGGGGCAAGGATGAGGTCATCCTCAAGCAAGATGACCTTGTCGACATGTGGCCAGCGATCCAACACGGTCTGCAGGGCGAAGGCGATGTTGGTGTTGGTCCTGGGGAGAACATCACCAAGACACTGTGTGACTGGCTGCAGTGACCTTGAAACACGACTGAGACTTGTTTAGATTTTGCGTGATGTAATTTATCATCATTATTAACATTAATGTAACTGAGATTCGTGATATAATTATAGCTGTTTTGCTGTAACTTACGATACACACAAATATTAGATGTCCATGAAGGAGGACCTTCAGTAGTTGCCTGAACTTTGTTCTTTTTAAATTTCCCAAGTCTAATGAACGTTAAATACTGCACCGTGTAATGCCGGAGCCATTCATCTGGTAACTTCAGTTTTCTCATACCATCTAAGGTCTTCGTTTATAACTTCAGAACGCCTCATCCAGATTTCAGATTTCAAACCCTGGGTCAACTACTATTAGGTGAAGGTTCGTGGAGCAACTGACATGTGCAGGTGCAGGTACAGGTGCAAGTGCAGGTGCAGGTGCAGGTGCTCAGTGGTGTTGCTAGGGTTGGTGTCACCCGGGGCGGCCCGCCCCTCTTGCGACGCCACTGCAGGTGCTCTCTGCTCAATATAGACCATTCCCGAAACTGATTTCCCCGAGATTGCTTTAAAGATCCTCTTTGTCTTCACAATTACAAGTATCGCCCAGTGTGTGTTATTTGGCTTTAGATTTAAATATATGCACAGATGTTACACAGGTTTTACACAAGTGTTATACAGGTATTATACAGGTATTACATGAGTAAAAAACATTAATGCCCGTTCTCTGACATAAATATTTTATTAATTATAGTTTCTCATAGCGAGTACGCAAAAAGCATTTATTAAAGTACTCGTCTGCATGACCCTTGGAAAATCCTAGAGGGATTAGTACCAAACTTGTACACGAAAATCACTCCCTATGAACGCAAAAGACTCGGCAGGAGATGCAACATTTTCCCAATGAAAAGCAGGGGCGCCACGAGTTCACTGAGAAATAACACAATAAGTGTCAGGGGCGCAAGACTGTTCAACTGCCTCCCAGCATACATAAGAGGGATTACCAATAGACCCCTGGCTGTCTTCAAGAAGACGCTGGACAGGCACCTAAAGTCAATACCTGACCAGCCGGGCTGTGATTTGTACGTCAGTTTGCGTGCGGCCAGCAGTAACAGCCTGGCTAATCAGACCTTGATCCACCACGAGGCCTAGTCTCAGACCGGGCCGCGGGGGCGTTGACCCCCGAAACCCTCTCCAGGTATATGTTAAATTATGTATGATAATTGTACATCTGTGTACCTGTACCTAAATAAACTTACACACAAAGCTCCAAGTAAATACACGATACCACAGATATTGTAACTTGTTGGTCATGACATGAGAATTAATAATTAGAACATCAAGGTAAGAATGATTACTTTCTGTTTCCAACTGTATTTGATGTGCACTCTTTGTATAGAAATACATGATGAATGAAATACAGCTTTGTAAATGTCGTGTACATAAGTACACCAGTGTGGTCTTACCTGGTGTTCTCTCCAGGAGGTCCCTGAGGGTAGTGGACGATGGTGTGTATAAGGAAGAGGTTGGTTAATTGCAGTGTCTCCTGGTGTGGACCATCTACAATCACCACCACTTTAGTCTTCCCTGAACCAGCCACACGCTTCAGATTCTTTAATAGTCTACCAGGAAGAAAAAAAAAAGAACTATCCAATGACTAACTAATATAAGTTGTATCCAGCATCGCCGTTTCAGTGACATGAGTGAATCCTATCGTGGGACTAAACTGAATCCATTATTTGCATAAACGAATCAATCATTCACCATTACTAGGATTATTGACTCATAATTTGTAAATAGTTTACTACTAGTATAATTGCTTAGTTGGCAAAATGCAAGGGATATATTTTATATTTTTGCAATCTTTTGACTGCTACCGACAATTTAGTTAGTTTAATATGTTTATTATGCACCCCATACCCATCCTGTGGGCGGTAGTCAAAAGATTACAGAGGTACATAATTGGTCCAGGGACTGGACTCCAAAGTTTTGATAGCTGAGCAAGTTACAGAGGTAATGAACTCACAATTTACAAAGGTAATGAACTCACAATTTACAAAGGTAATGAACTCACAATTTACAAAGGTAATGAACCGACAGGATGGTCATGAAGTGACTATCGCCCAAAGGATGGGTATGTGTTGTTGTTAGTGTGAGTGGTGGTGGTGGGGTTGTTGTTGGTAGCAGTAGTAATCTTACCGGTATAGGTAGTAAGGCTTGTTGGCTGTCACGATGACTACCGGGATGTCTTCACTCATAGCAATACTGGGCTGAAGAAAGGACAAATATTACTAATTATTGTTATTATTATAAGTAGTAGTAATAATAATAGTAGGGGGAAGCACAGATCCCATATAACTCGCGGGAAATGGAAGGAAATCAGGTTCGATCCAAGGAAGTCGGAAAATAATTCAGTTTCCTTCGATCAAGAGCCCATCACTGGCATCAGTGCACTTTGAGAGGAAGAAACAAATTATGATCATACAGGGTAATTACCGGGAGGTATTGGTTTGATAATGGTCCAGGACGGGTCGAAACATCGTTTAGTTTCCCCTCCAAAGTCTGGGTTATGTGAATCTTTGCAGCCACGGTACTGTAAGGTGGTGCCTTGAAGCTGGTGAGGCGCTTTTGATCTAAAGGACTAGACTTGCTTATGCTACCGAAAGTTGTATCACACAAGGTACATAATACTCACAACAGTTGATGAAGTTACTGTTGTTATGACTGCTGACAACAGGTAAAATAAGGGTACTTTTCCAGGATTAGATTTTCAGAATGGTGCGGAACTTACTGGTGAAGGTTGCTGGGTAGGGAGGTATGGTCGTTCACACCCACACAGGTCACCATAACCTTCATACATCTCACAAAACTCTGCCTGCGCCCGCATCGCCTCAGCCCAGGCATGGCCACACCATCCACCTACAACACCACCACGTACTAAACCAAAAATACTGATATTCAGCTTTATACAATGACTACTTATTGTTTTTGTATTTACTGGGAAATTCTTAGTCCCAAATAAGGGCAGCCCATCCTGATCATCAGAGCACCGTGGATACACATACAATGAAAATCCAGATACCTTCACTTTCCTAAATAAAGACAGCCTACCCTGAGATGTCATCAAAGTACCTTGCCAACCCCAATGGAAATAAATCACGTTGTCTTACTTTTTGGGATTATTCTAGGTAATTTACACCATGTATGATGATAATACTTAGGTGTACCTGACTACCCATGTCTAAATAAACTTACTTAGGACCCAGGAAGCTCCACTCACCAAGTAGCATGTCGTCCAAAGTCTCCAAGGAAGATTATTATTATAACCATGGGGAGTGCTAAATCCGCATGTGGGGGGGATGGAAGGTATTCAGGCTCAATTCAGGGAAAAGGAGTACAGATACAATTCCCTAGATCAAGAGCCCCTCACCAGCGTCAAGGAACCTCCCTTGAGGGGCCCAATAATCTACTCCTCCTATACCTACATATATCCATTCTTTCAGTCTTTTGTATCTGCTGAAGAGGACATCTGTTGGAGGTCTAAATAAACAGACAACAATTCCTTGTTGCTTTTGTTTCCAAGTTGGTTTTTTCTCTTCTCTATATATTACATACTATATATTAAATATTACGTATATGTAATATACTATATCAACTTTTGTGGTTACAGAAACCAAGTCTCATTATTATTATTATTATTATTATTATTATTATTATTATTATTATTATTATTATTATTATTATTATTATTATTATTATTATTATTATTAAGCTTTATAAAACAGTCTTCTACAATATAAAATCCAGACCTACCTGCTGGAGCTTTGGGAAGGTCTACCTGCAGCAGTACTGTTGGTGCTGCTCTTCCTAACTCCCGCGTCGCTACTGTCTCCCCTAGGACCTTGCTGCGACCCAGGGTGAGGCCCCTGGCCTGGCCAGTGAGTGTGACCATTGCCCATGGCTCCCCTGTAGCCATCTGAGGCAGCAGAGCGGCTCCCATTTGAACCAGGGCCTCTCCACCTTCAGGCCAGAGGTATGGTATGAACTCTGGCTGTGGGAAAAAAATAATGGAGGTAAACAAATTGTCTCGATAAAAATAATCACGAAAATCCCAAAATTCACGAGAAACATTGAACGCTGTCTTCAATAGTGTTCTTTAGTGCAGTTGCCGCGGGAGGTAAGATGGAAAAGTGCCTGTGAAACCAGATCAGCCTAAGTCATAAGTAATTAAAAGAATCAAGACAGTACAAGAATATGGCAGCTACACTTGGTGTACAAAGTCTGCCTTTTACAAAAATCCGTAGATAGAATCCGCATTAAAAATATTATTTTTTTTTAGATGGCTAGGGTTAGACGTTTAACTATTTTTTTTTTCAGAATAACATCCACTTCCGTGAGTAAGACACAGTGATCAGGGAACAGTGAACCCAACATCTCAGCTGAAACCTTCTATGTATATCTCTTGAGACGTGAATCACTGCCCTGCTAGTAAGGTTGTGAATGGACTCGATTAGGATATTGATGGGGGAGGAACAAGGCTGTGCTCAGTGCCCACTCACACTCTCCACTTTCATATCCTGTTTTTCACATACTCTCTCAACCCACACTCCTGGGGGGAGATAATAACTAGAACAGAGTATACTACTGACTCCGGCCATACAATAGAGCAGAAAACTAATGTAAGGGACCTGGGAGTAGTAATGTCTGAGGATCTCACTTTCAAGGATCACAACAGTGCCACGATCGCACGTGCAAAGAAAATGATAGGATGGATAATGAGAACTTTCAAAACGAGAGATGCCAAGCCCATGATGATCCTTTTCAAATCACTTGTTCTCTCTAGGCTGGAATACTGCTGTACATTAACATCTCCATTCAAAGCAGGTGAAATCGCAGATCTAGAGAGTGTACAGAGATCCTTTACTGCACGTATAAGTTCTGTCAAGCACCTTAACTACTGGGAACGCTTGGAAGCACTTGACTTGTACTCGTTGGAACGCAGGAGGGAGAGATATATCATAATCTACACTTGGAAAATCTTGGAAGGAATGGTCCCAAATCTGCACACAGAAATCACTCCCTACGAAAGTAAAAGACTGGGCAGGCGATGCAAAATGCCCCCAGTAAAAAGTAGGGGCGCCATTGGTACACTAAGGGAAAACACCATAAGTGTCCGGGGCCCAAAACTGTTTAACAGCCTCCCATCAAGCATTAGGGGAATTGCCAATAGGCCCCTGGCTGCCTTCAAGAGAGAGCTGGACAGATACCTAAAGTCAGTGCCGGATCAGCCGGGCTGTGGCTCGTACGTTGGACTGCGTGCGGCCAGCAGTAACAGCCTAGTTGATCAGGCCCTGATCCATCGGGAGGCCTGGTCATGGACCGGGCCGCGGGGGCGTTGATCCCCGGAATAACCTCCAGGTAACCTCCCACCATATCCACACCTTGTACCCACACTCGCTACACAGTCCCTTACCCACCCTTTGTAGAATACTCCAGACCTGTTGGAAGTGTTCAAGTGTTAAGTAAAATGTTTACCCAGTGATGGTAATAAACAGGAATACTGAACAGTATCCTCATCAATCTACTGAAGTCTCCCAGCTCATGCTGATTGATTGTCTTAAGAACATAAGAACATAAGAACGAAGGAACACTGCAGAAGGCCTACTGGCCCATGCGAAGCAGGTCCAAGTCTCCTACCGGCTTAAGCCAATGCACCCAACCTAGTCAGGTCAGGTCACATTGACTTAAGGGAGGAACACGGCAACCGACCTGGTAGCACAAGCTATCAGGTCCAACTCACACCCACCCACATCCACTCATGTATTTATCCAACCTATTTTTAAAGCTACACAACGTTCTGGCCTCTATAACTGTACTCGGGAGTTTGTTCCACTCATCCACAACTCTATTACCAAACCAGTACTTTCCTATATCCTTCTTACATCATGTATGAAACCAATAGTGTATGATGGAGCGTGACAGGAAGACAACCTTATGTTCTGTTTAGACAAAAGCAACTCTGAGAACTTACTAGACCGACCAGAAGTAGAGCACGGTCAGGCTGCAAGCTTGCTAGACAGGCGTGTAAGTTGTGATGCTCTCCTGGCTGGTGGGTACGGAAGTGTCGTGCCAGCATCACGTGCCCTGTACGTGAGTGCACCACTACAGCGTGTACTCCCATGCCCTCAGTCTCATCCACTTGTTCAGAGTACACCTGCAATTATACATTATATATATATATATATATATATATATATATATATATATATATATATATATATATATATATATATATATATATCGAAGTGGAGATAAGTGGTTTTTATGATTTGGCGTTCAGGGGAAGACCGGTTAGCCAGACTTAAGTCCTAGACATAGGAAGTACAGTACCTGTACTCTGAAGGAGGGGTGGAGATGTTGCAGTTCGGAGTCATCTGAGCTGTGATGACAGCACACTTAAGAACATAAGAACGAAGGAACACTGCAGCAGGCCTACTGGCCCATGCGAGGCAGGTCCAAGTCTCCTACCGGCTTAAGCCAATGCACCCAACCTAGTCAGGTCAGGTCACATTGACTTAAGGGAGGAACACGGCAACCGACCTGGTAGCACAAGCTATCAGGTCCAACTCACACCCACCCACATCCACTCATGTATTTATCCAACCTATTTTTAAAGCTACACAACGTTCTGGCCTCTATAACTGTACTTGGGAGTTTGTTCCACTCATCCACAACTTTATTGCCAAACCAGTACTTTCCTATATCCTTCCTGAATCTGAATTTTTCCAACTTAAAACCATTGCTGCGAGTCCTGTCTAGGCTAGATATTTTCAGCACACTATTTACATCCCCTTTATTTATTTCTGTCTTCCATTTATACACCTCAATCATATCCCCCCTAATTCTACGTCTTTCTAGAGAGTGCAGTTTCAGGGCCCTTAGTCTATCCTCATAAGGAAGGTTTCTGATACATGGGATCAACTTTGTCATCCTCCTTTGTACATTTTCCAGAGCATTTACATCCATTCTGTAATACGGTGACCAAAACTGTGCAGCATAATCTAAATGAGGCCTAACGAAGGATGTATAGAGCTGAAGAACAACCTGAGGACTCCTATTACTTATGCTTCTTGATATGAAGCCAAGGATTCTATTAGCTTTATTGCGAACATTGATGCACTGTTGTCTTGGTTTCAGATTACTGCTAACCAGAACTCCTAAATCTTTTTCGCAATCCGTAATATTAAGATCTACATTATTTAGCTTATATGTGGCATGGTTATTGTCCTGTCCAACATTTAGAACTTTGCATTTGTCTACTTCTGGCAAGAGAGTGATTGAATGATTGACGGTGAATGTGTTTTCTCTTATTCTGGATTATCCTACCTCGGTAGGAGACGGCCAGTGTGTGGAAAAAAAAAAATAATAAATGAGCGTGGGCCCGAGCGCTGGTGAAGTTATTGGTGTATGACCATGTCCAGCCTAAAGTCAGTGGTCGGAGACCAAAATAAACATTTTAAAGGCCCTGTTACAAGTTTTATATTCTTGGAGGTAAATGTCTCTCCAAGAACAACAACGATCATCATTATCATCATCACCACGATCAACACTTCCTTTAACATCCCACCACCGCCACTCTTAACACCCCACCATCAACATCCTCACCAACACCATCATTAACACCCCCCCACCATCACCACTAACATCCCCACAGTTAACACCCCACCATCACCACCGTTAACACCCCCCACCATCACCACTAACATCCCCACAGTTAACACCCCACCATCACCACCGTTAACACCCCCACCATCACCAATAACATCCCCACAGTTAACACCCCCACCATCACCACAGTTAACACCCCCACCATCACCAATAACATCCCCACAGTTAACACCCCACCATCACCATTAACATCCCCACAGTTAACACCCCACCATCACCACCGTTAACACCACCCACCATCACCACTAACATCCCCACAGTTAACACCCCACCATCACCACCGTTAACACCCCCCACCATCACCAATAACATCCCCACAGTTAACACCCCACCATCACCACTAACATCCCCACAGTTAACACCCCACCATCACCACCGTTAACACCCCCCACCATCACCACTAACATCCCCACAGTTAACACCCCACCATCACCACCGTTAACACCCCCACCATCACCACTAACATCCCCACAGTTAACACCCCACCATCACCACCGTTAACACCCCCACCATCACCAATAACATCCCCACAGTTAACACCTCACCATCACCACCGCTAACACCCCTCTCCATCACCACCGTTAACACCCCCCACCATCACCACTCACAGCCCCACAGGTAACACCCCCACCATCACCACCGTTAACACCCCCACCATCACCAATAACATCCCCACAGTTAACACCCCACCATCACCATTAACATCCTCACAGTTAACACCCCACCATCACCACCGTTAACACCCCCACCATCACCACTAACATCCCCACAGTTAACACCCCACCATCACCACCGTTAACACCCCCCACCATCACCAATAACATCCCCACAGTTAACACCCCACCATCACCACTAACATCCCCACAGTTAACACCCCACCATCACCACCGTTAACACCCCACCATTACCACCAGCTCCCATCAATACTAGAACAACCGCTGCCAACAACATCGCAACCCATTATGATGACAACCACCATCACAACTATATATAACCACCACCACGATGACCACTACCACCAACACAATATACGCACCGTAACACCTCCTAGCAACACAATATACGCACCGTAACACCTCCTAGCAACACAATATACGCACCGTAATACCTCTCAGCAACACAAGAACATTACTCCCATTGACCATAAGTGTCAGTGACAGCGACTTCTCCTTCAGCTCTGAAAAAAAAGATACTCAAATTTATCAAAATTACAACAACAACAATAATAATAATAATAATAATAATAATAATAATAATAATAATAATAATAATAATAATAATTAATAATAATAGCCCTTCGCTATATTAGAGTTTGCCGACGGAGTGGCTAGTTTATTGTGCATCCCATATCCATGGTGGACGGTAGCGTAAGAGCATATGGATGCACAAAAGGCCTAGGAACTAGGCCCCAAAAGGATTCACAGGAGCACATCTAGATTTATATCTACAGTTGACTTGCCTATTGCAAGTAAATTTAGAAACATTCCTTAATATATCTGGTATCTTATTTTTCTGAACTCTTGTAGGTTTGGCGCTTCATTTTTTATAATAATTATTTTTCTGAATAAGATATGGTGACATGTCACACAGGTTATTGCACTGTCTGTCTTCACCTCACTAGCATCAAGGTGCCCTGAAGGTGCCTTGAAGGTGCCTTGAAGGTGCCTTGAAGGTGCCTTGAAGGTGCTACCGATATGTTCCTTCCTAACAGTGACGGTGGCACTAACAGGTTTCCTTCCTAACAGTGATGGTGGCACTAACAGGTTTCCTTCTTAACAGTGATGGTGTCACTAACAGCTTTCCTTCCTAGCAGCGATGGTGTCACTAACAGCTTTCCTTCCTAACAGTGATGGTGTCACTAACAGCTTTCCTTCCTAACAGCGATGGTGTCACTAACAGCTTTCCTTCCTAGCAGCGATGGTGTCACTAACAGCTTTCCTTCCTAACAGTGATGGTGTCACTAACAGCTTTCCTTCCTAACAGCGATGGTGTCACTAACAGCTTTCCTTCCTAACAGTGATGGTGTCACTAACAGCTTTCCTTCCTAACAGCGATGGTGTCAATATCAGCTTTCCTTCCTAACAGTGATGGTGTCACTAACAGGTTTCCTTCCTAACAGTGATGGTGTCACTAACAGGTTTCCTTCCTAACAGTGATGGTGTTACTAACAGGTTTCCTTCCTGACAGTGATGGTGTCACTAACAGCTTTCCTTCCTAACAGTGATGGTGTCACTAACAGCTTTCCTTCCTAACAGTGATGGTGTCACTAACAGCTTTCCTTCCTAACAGCGATGGTGTCAATAACAGCTTTCCTTCCTAACAGTGATGGTGTTACTAACAGGTTTCCTTCCTGACAGTGATGGTGTCACTAACAGCTTTCCTTCCTAACAGTGGTGTCACTAAGAGTGATGGTGGCACTAAGAGTGATGGTTGCACTAAGAGTGATGGTGGCACTAAGAGTGATGGTGGCACTAACAGTGATGGTGGCACCAACCAAACCCAATCACCTGAACATATTAATACAAATAATCATTTTCCTTTTGAAATGAAAATACTGCTGGAATACAATGACATAATATTTGCCGCTGACTAGATACGGCGCACATTTTCCCACATAAAATCTTCCTCTCAAAAAAAAAAAAAAAAAAAGAAGTATTTAGTTAATATCCCTGGAAATAATTTGTCCAAGAAAAACAATTTTGCCTAGGTTTGTATACCTTGTTTGTATGATAAGAAATAAGTAAATGACCGACTTGGGACGAGCATCTTTTCTAAATTCTGATTAACCATATCGAGTCCTGATGTGGATTGAGAATAATTTCACCCGTTTGCGAATTGTTAAACATTCCAAAATCTCCTTCGAAGTTCACTGCATGTGGCAGGATTCGATGAAATTATAAGAAAGAACATGAGAAAGGTTCATAGACTGAGAATTAAGAGGCCGCACTCGTCACACAAGGAGCTGGACCTGGGAACACTTATAGTTTAACCTCACCTCTTATCTTTCTCCACTGGTGAATGGATATTTCAGAGCCTTCCCACCACTGTGGCGTCCCTCCTACCACTGTCACCATCATCATCACCAATATGATGCCCATCACAGCTGTGGTGGTGTCACTGCGGTGTCACCATCACAACAACAGTCTCCGGTCACCGACTTTCGGTCAATGAAAAAAAAAAAAGATAGAATCTATGACTTTCCTGAATGTAAATCTTCGGCGATGATTATTATTATTATATTGCTAGGAAAGCGCTAAGGGTCACATAGTTCCAAACCGATGTCCCTACGCGACAGGTTTTTCACATGTCTTGGGTAAAATATATTATAAAATATTCTGATACTGCTGGGCATGTGTCTTACTTCACATGCACAGGTGTTATCCATCTACTCACCGGCACTATAACCATTGATCTCATAATCAAAGATCCTCTCTTGATCGGGCTCATGATTAACCTTCAGCAATATAACATTAATTATTTCAGAGTTCCCCATCAAAAATTAATCTGAACCTACAAAGTAGAGGAGGAATGAAAGGGAAAAAACACCGAATAAAATAGAACCTAGCCTATACCATCGATATAATTCAGTGCTGAGGGAGATCCGGTCCTGTCGAGAAATCACACATTATTTTCTTTATTTAAAATAAAAGCATTCTATCTGTACCCCGGCACACATTCTTATTTCTTGTGCCGATTATTATTCTACATTTTAGGCCCTTGTGTGTACATTCAATTTTTGTAGAGGTTTAGCCCGACACGGGGAAAAGCAGAGATTTTTGTGTGTGGTATTGTGTCCATGGGTTCTGTTGCAACTATCAAGAAAGTATTTTAGTTCAGAATTAATATTAGAATTTATGGTTCTATAGATGTAGGTTGCACAGTAGTAGGTGTGGATGTTCTGTACAGTGAGTAGGCTTAGATCTTTGAAGAGTGTGAGGGCGGGGGGTGTTGCCTAGTATGGGATTACCTGGGAGTTAGCCTACCTGGAGGGTATTCCGGGGATCAACACCCCCTCGGCCCGGTCCACGATCAGGCCTCCCGGTGGATCAGGGCCTGATCAACGAAGCTGTTACTGCTGGCCACACGCAATCCAACGTACGAACCACAGCTCGGCTGATCCGGCACCGACTTTAGATATCTGTCCAGCTCCCTCTTGAAGACAGCCAGGGGTCTACTGGTAATGCCCCTTATTGTTGGTGGGAGGCTGTTGAACAGTCTTTGGCCCCGGACACTTATTGCGCTTTCTCTTAGTGTACCAGTGACGCCCCTACTTTTCACTTGGAGTATGTTGCATCGCCTGCCAAGTCTTTTGCTTTCGTATGGAGTGATTTCTGTGTGAATATTAGGGACCAGTCCCTCCAGATTCTTCCAGATGTAGATTATGATATATCTCTCTCGCCTGCGCTCCAGTGAGTACAAATCAAGTGCTTCCAGGCGCTCCCAGTAGTTAAGGTGTCTGATGGAACTTATACGTACAATAAAGGTTCTCTGTACATTCTCTAGCTCTGCAATTTCACCTGCCTTGAATGGGGATGTTAATGTACAGCGGTATTCCAGCCTAGACTTCCAGCCTGACTTTTTTGGGTTATCCTAGGTTCTCTACACACATGCTGCTATGTATGATAATTCTATGTAACTGTATTTGTGTATACCTGAATAAATTTACTTACTATCATTGGCTTAGCATCTCTTGTCTTGAATGTTCTCATTATCCATCCTGTCAGTTTCCTAGCAGATGTGAGAGCGGCATTGTTGTGATCCTTGAAGGTGAGGTCTTCGGACATTACCACACCCAGGTCCTTCACATTACTTTTCCGCTCTATTGTGTGATTGGAGTTTGTAGTATACTCAGTCCTAGTTATTATTTCCTCCAGTTTTCCATAACGGAGAAGTTAGAATTTGTCTTCATTGAACATCATATTGTTCTCTGTTGCCCATTGGAAAACTTGGTTTATATCTTCTTGGAGCTTTGCCGTGTCCTCAATGGATGACACTCTCATGCAAATCCTAGTATCGTCTACAAAGCCTGCTGACAGGATATAAACACCGTGAGGTAGTTAGTAGCATTTACCGGTTGTCAAAGGCACTTGTCGATATGTCTTTCAATGTACATATTCCGATAAATTACTTTAATACCTATTTCAGGGATTAAAATATACTTGTATGGTGGTGAAAAGGTTACTGTGCATCCTTAATGACAGTCGTATAGCGGAAAGCCTTTAAATCCCATTAACAACCAGCCTAGTCTGCTGTTCAGAGTGGTATGTTATATGAGGGTGACTGTTGTTCTTGATTCGCCGGTACTCTGGGCCCGGGCCTTTTCCAGATGGTGGCCTGGTGGCTAAAGCTCTCGCTTCACACGGCAAGGGCCTGGGTTCGATTCCCAGCGACCCTTGTAGATTTAGCGTTTCTTTTTTATTATAATAATAATTCGATTCCAAGCCAGGGTAGAAACATTGGGCTTGTATCTTTACGCCTGTTGTCTATGTTCACACATCAGTAAAATGGGTACCTGGGTGTTAGTCGACTGGTGTGGGTCGCATCCTGGGACACTGACCTAATTTGCCCGAAATGCTCAGCTTATAACAAGGGGCTTTCTATATAGTAGTATGTCACTGATGTCAGCTAGGACTGTATACCATGTACATGTAGTTGTAGTAAATAAAGATATTATTATTATTATTATTGTGACCCAACCTTGGCTCCCTGTCTTGGGAGTGTCTTGAGACCTGTCTGCCATGGGAGGAGGTACAAGTACCTCCTCATCTTCTGGCACTGGACCACAGTGAAGACAAGCAATAATGCTGGACTTTATTGGGTTATCATGAGTTAATGAACCTCCGGCGTTAATAATCGAAATAAAATTCTTCAACTAACCAAAGAGATAGAAAGAATTATATATATAACTCTTGTTAAGCAAGAGAAAGTATAAAAGAGAATATAAATCGCTTAGTATTAGGAATCCTAGTTATAATCACCTTACCTAAACACACACCGGTGTTCCAAATAACGTGTTTATGAACATTTCGCTAAGGATTTAATGTTTTATCCACTGTGACAACTGACACTTAGCAAACTACTTGGGAATATTAAAGGTGTTTTCCTTGTGATGTGTCATCTCGCCCTTCTGGCAATTTTTATACGTCCATTGCAGTTTGTTAAATTGTTATCAGTCTTTATAGTAAATTACATTCTCAGAAAATTAGTTTGATCGTAAAAACTGCGTGTATGTAGTGTGCAATATTAACTTTTTAATTTGTATCAATTGTCAAATATAATTATGAAACATATTAGTAGCATTAATTTTACAAGAATAATATGTACTCTGTCATAATCATCTTGGATGAAGCACCAAATTTTTATTAACACAGATAGCTTTATGCTTTTTTTTTAATATAAATTCAGTGAAGAATTGTAATTGAAGGTACTGAGGCCACGTTTGAGCTGAGCAGCGTTTCATACACTACAGTATTGCGTCAGCCGCCAACCAAACTCTTTTATAATTGAAATAAAGGCAAAATACTTCATATATCTAACTTGGAGAGTTAGTCTAAGTAACTTGTGCATCTCAAAATGAAATATTTTACATTTTTATTTAATGCATTGGTTTCCCACATTTTCATACGCTTTTCTCCTTTCTACTTTTCTGAAGCTCTCTAACTAGCGCAGTGAAAATAACTGTTAACAAACTTTGCAGTATTGATTTATATTATAAAAACAAGCATATAATATCGGACGAAATGTTTCATGAAATTATATAAGATAGTTAAATTATTTATCAAATTTGCTAAAGACTTTATAAAATATATAGAAAGTGGGTTTATTATTTGTGAGGCTGGAGGTGTGTAAGGAACGAGTCTCTGGCTCCGGCTGTACACACTGTCACTGAACTGGATGGACGTCTGAGACATCCTAAATAACAATAAATATGGCCAACTTAGCGGTCCAGGACTTGAAAACTTTGGTATGTATCAAATATCAACGTAGTAAGTAGGTGTTCTAAATATTTCAAGGGGGAGATAAACATAGGAGAGGTAATTCGAGGAGCACAACCTGTCACCAGCTGTTTATTATTTACTGAAGCTTTTAAGCACACTTCATGTGTAGGGAAAAATAACATTATTCTTGCTTTGATTAAAGACATATCAGCGAACACTTAGGGTATTTTATTATGGAAGCATTTTGTCCCTGGGACTTTAACAGGCGTACAGTAAGGCTGGGATATTTTTCACTTATTAAAAGCCCAGCAGCGATGTATAGCCCTTGTGGTTTAGTGCTTCTTTTTGATTATAATAATAATAATATTAAAAGCCCAAATGATCAGGATGACTTAAATACCAACTTTAATTTGCAGTACTTGACCAGACTCCTGTACTACTATGAAACCTCTCAAGAAGGGTGCATTGATGCTGGTGAAGGGCTCTTGATCCAAGAGATTAAAGCCACCAATCCCTTCTGTGCATCAAATTTGATTACTCCAAATGCCAAGTGATCCTTATTGGTTTAGATCTTCAGTGACAAGGATTTTTTCCTGGATTATTAAGAGAAGATTTTGTTCGGATTTTTAACCCCTGACGGGTTAGCCACCCAGGATAACCCAAGAAAGGCAGTACATCATTGAGGAACTGTCCATCTTATTTACATTGGGATCCTCAATCTTGTCCCGCAGGATGTGACCCACACCACTTGACTAACACCCAGGTACCTACTTGCTTGTTAGGTAAACGTGGATGTGTAAGGTGAAGTTGGATGTGTAAGGAAACGCATCCAACGTTTCTACCCATGCCGGGGATCGAACCATGGACACTTAGTGTGTGAAGCAAAAGTGTTGCTTTCCAGGCCACAGGTCACCAGGTTAGTTAGTAACCAAGGCTGACCCAATAAGGCTGTTATTAGCCTGGCTTATTTCCATGGGGGTATACTTGGAGGGTGTTATGGGGGTCAGTGCCCTTGTGGCCTGGTCCATGAGTAGACCTCATGGTGCATCAGGGCCTGATCAACTAGATTGTTAGTGCTGGCCTCATGCAAACCGACGTATGAAGCACATCCCTATGATTCTCTTCCCCCAGGATGCGACTCATCAGTCAGCAAATATTCAAGTTCTTACTTGGGTCTCTGGGAATGTGCCCAAAGCTTTCCACTTGTCCAAGTATTGAACCATGGGTCCTAAGTGTGAGAGCTGAGGCTGTCGCCAATTGAGCCACGAACACCTAAATCACATAAGCACCAGTACTAAGGGGTAAACCATTTCAAAATTTTATTTATGGCATTAAGCAAGCTGTCACTTTGTGTAATACCTTTATAATGCTGCACTAGAGCTCTTGTGACTTAAGCTCTAGATTTTATTTATTCCGAGTTTATAATCTGTTATTGTGATCTGTATCTAAAATTCATATACGACAGTACAGATTTTAAATTCATATACTACAGTACAGTAGGCCTCTTGTATCTGCTGGGGATACGTTCCAAGACCTACTGTGGATACATGTAACCATGGATAGCAGCGAACCCTATATATTATAAGTAATTTTTCATTTACATATATACCTATGGTAAAGTTTAATTGGTGAATTATACACAATAAGTCTAGAATTAGAAGTTTTTCACTGGGGGCAGTAAAGCAACAGCAGAGAACTACAGACCAATAGCACTAACATCCCATATCATAAAAATCTTTGAAAGGGTCCTAAGAAGCAAGATCACCACTCATCTAGAAACCCATCAGTTACACAACCCAGGGCAACATGGGTTTAGAACAGGTCGCTCCTGTCTGTCTCAACTATTGGATCACTACGACAAGGTCCTAAATGCACTAAAAGACAAAAAGAATGCAGATGTAATATATACAGACTTTGGAAAAGCCTTCGACAAGTGTGACCATGGTGTAATAGCGCACAAAATGCGTGCTAAAGGAATAACAGGAAAAGTCGGTCGATGGATGTATAATTTCCTCACTAACAGAACACAGAGTAGTCGTCAACAGAGTAAAGTCCGAGGCAGCTACGGTGAAAAGCTCTGTTCCACAAGGCACAGTACTCGCTCCCATCTTGTTCCTCATCCTCATATCCGACATAGACAAGGATGTCAGCCACAGCACCGTGTCTTCCTTTGCAGATGACACCCGAATCTGCATGACAGTGTCTTCCATTGCAGACACTGCAAGGCTCCAGGCGGACATCAACCAAATCTTTCAGTGGGCTGCAGAAAACAATATGAAGTTCAACGATGAGAAATTTCAATTACTCAGATATGGTAAACATGAGGAAATTAAATCTTCATCAGAGTACAAAACAAATTCTGGCCACAAAATAGAGCGAAACACCAACGTCAAAGACCTGGGAGTGATTATGTCGGAGGATCTCACCTTCAAGGACCATAACATTGTATCAATCGCATCTGCTAGAAAAATGACAGGATGGATAATGAGAACCTTCAAAACTAGGGAGGCCAAGCCCATGATGACACTCTTCAGGTCACTTGTTCTATCTAGGCTGGAATATTGCTGCACTCTAACAGCACCTTTCAAGGCAGGTGAAATTGCCGACCTAGAAAATGTACAGAGAACTTTCACGGCGCGCATAACGGAGATAAAATGCCTCAATTACTGGGAGGGCTTGAGGTTCCTAAACCTGTATTCCCTGGAACGCAGGAGGGAGAGATACATGATTATATACACCTGGAAAATCCTAGAGGGACTAGTACCGAACTTGCACACGAAAATCACTCACTACGAAAGCAAAAGACTTGGCAGACGATGCACCATCCCCCCAATGAAAAGCAGGGGTGTCACTAGCATGTTAAGAGACCATACAATAAGTGTCAGGGGCCCGAGACTGTTCAACTGCCTCCCAGCACACATAAGGGGGATTACCAACAGACCCCTGGCAGTCTTCAAGCTGGCACTGGACAAGCACCTAAAGTCAGTTCCTGATCAGCCGGGCTGTGGCTCGTACGTTGGTTTGCGTGCAGCCAGCAGCAACAGCCTGGTTGATCAGGCTCTGATCCACCAGGAGGCCTGGTCACAGACCGGGCCGCGGGGGCGTTGACCCCTGGAACTCTCTCCAGGTAAACTCCAGGTGGGAAGCACTTCACAATTTCTCTTAGGCTTTGAAGAACTGCCAACATCACTACTACTGTGTTTTGGAACATTATTAAGCAAAATTATGGGTTATTTTCAGGCCACTGTAAGCCATGGATAGCTGAAACTGCGGAAATCAAATCTGTGCATATGGGAGTTCTACTGTGTATGTACAGTGGACCCCTAGATTTCGTAGTCGTCGGATTTTGTAATATTTGGAAATACACCTACCATCCGACTTACGACCGAGTTCGGTTCCGAGAAACCGTTCGTAAGTCGAAATGGTTGTAAGTCGAACTTTACTACTGAATATCAGCAAAACATTTTTGTAATGACTTTATTTTATTGTTTTATTTTGGTATTTCATTTTTTACTTTACTTTTTATGTTGTTAGCATTGTATTTTATACTGTAAGGTTTAGGATAAACACTGTGTACAACACAAATAGTTGTTTATTTCCCAGAAATTTGGCATAAAAGACACGGTCGTAAGTCGAGTGGTCGTAAGTCGAGCAGGTAGTAAGTCGGATGGTATGTGTAGTAACTTTTTTTTATCAAAATATTGGCTTGGTGATCGTCATTGAGCTCGGTAATAGTCATTCGTCCCCAACGCGTCCACATGGCAACAGCGGCCCGACACTCGGTGTGCCATTGTTTATCAGCCAGTGAGCATGATCCCACGTGTTCATACAATAAATTTTGTATTATTCCATTCTTTTTAGTGCTTGCAACTGCTAAATAAAACACCATGGGCCCCAAGGAAGTTCCTAGTGCCAGCCTGCCCTTTGGTAAAGGACTGAGAGAGAGGGGAGAATGTGCTGTCTTCAGTGATTCTGCAATATGTACGATACTAAAACAGAAGGAGTTGATAAAGGCTATAGTGCCAGCCAGCAATAAAGTGTAGCATTAACAGTATAGCAAGTAAGTTAAGCGATTAATTGATAGGAAAAGGACAGCACGAAACTGACTCTTCCAGTATTGTTGGAGGTATATAGGGCTACTGAAAACGCTGCTGCCTCTTGCTGCTGCCTTCACCACCGCCATGTAAGGCTAATCTTTCAGTGGCCCTTATACACCCAACAACATCAACACACCATCACTCGCCACATACATAACATATTTTATTCATTCTAGAGTATGTATCATGTTTCTATGTTATTAATATTGTTATTGTCATATTAGATGAATTGTACTAGATAAATAAGCCATAGAGTTAATAGTGTCATTGAAGGGCTATCTTGTTCTGTCTCCCAACACACCTCTGCCGTCACCACAATTCCTAACATACCCCAGAAACAGACCTCTGGAACACTTTTTTTTGAGCAACAGGGGTTCAGTGACTCTCAAGCTGGTCCTAGTGGCATTAAAAACAAAGAAGGGAAGTAACCCCAGAAAAGGACTTGGTACCTGAAGTCTTTGTGGAAGGGGATTTCCCTTCCAAACAATAGTAACTCCTCCATCCTCTCCCCTTCTCCTGTCATCCATGCATCAACAGGTCTTCAATAAAGGTAAGCGTCATTTTATTATTGCTTTATTCTGCATGTCTCATTGTTTTGTGTAGGTAAATGTATATTTCATGTAAAAAAAAAATATTTGTTAATACTTTTGGGTGTATGGAATGGATTAATTGGATTTACATTATTTCTTATGGGGAAAATGAATTCGGAAATTGTCAGATTCGGGTTTAGTCTCAGGAACGAATTAATTACGATAACCGAGGGTCCACTGTAATTGCTGTAATTGTTGTGCAAATGGTAAGAAACTTAATCTAATCAAACAAAACCTCTTAATCCAACCTAAAATAACCTGACATAAGTTAACTTTGAAGCATGTTTCATGCTCCTTCCAGTCTGTTTCACAAGTATGTCTCTTTGTCTATCAAATGATACCAAGAAATAGTCTTTAAAACCAAAAATTTTATGATGGTCAGTATCTTTGGATATGGTCACTACCAAGCTTCAGAAATTATCTGATATACTGTACAGTAAGTAATTTTTCATTCACATAGTATGCAGTGGACCAAAAAGAATCAGTAACTAAAACTAACACAAGTTCTTGGCTCAGTACTTCATTTGCTATTTTGAGCTGAAATTTTATACAGATGCTTCCAACCTTGTTTTATTGTGTGGTAGGGAAGACAATTGTATATTCGACCCAGACAAATATTGTGTAGTGTGGAATGCCATTTATATAATGTTATTAAACATTTTTCTAATTTAGGTGTAAGGGTTGTTACATAGAAATTAGTGGCTGTTTGGTTTAAAAATGGAATTGTTTATTAATACACTTCCTTGCATTAACAGGATATAAGCAAATTAACAGCACTTTCACATGAGGTGATCAGTCGGCAGGCAACCATCAACATTGGCACCATAGGTCATGTGGCTCATGGCAAGTCAACAGTAGTTAAGGCAATATCAGGAGTGCAGACTGTCAGATTCAAGAATGAGTTAGAAAGGAACATTACTATCAAATTAGGTAAGATTTTCTAATGTTCAGAACTAGCCTAGTAGTATACATATAGCTGGTACACAGGTTCCAAAATTCAAGCTTTTTATGTCTTGTTATGTAACTGTTTAGGTTCTCGGTTTTATTATATTTGACGATGATGATGATGACGATGATGATGATGATGACGATGATGACGATGATGACGACGATGACGACGATGATGATGACGATGATGACGATGACGATGATGACGATGATGATGACGATGACGACGATGACGATGATGATGATGACGATGATGACGATGACGATGACGACGACGATGACGACGACAACGACGACGATGATGACGATGATGACGATGACGACGATGACGACGACGATGACGATGACGACGACGATGACGATGACGACGACGATGACGACGACGACGACGATGACGACGACGATGACGACGACGATGATGACGATGATGATGATGACGATGATGACGATGACGATGATGACGGCAATGATGATGATGACTATGATGATGGCGCTGATGACGATGACGACGATGATGAAGCAGCAGCATGGTTGTACAAAGGAATATAATAGTTGGGTGTACATGCCAAAAGCCCCTTTGTATGCAGAGCATTTCGGGCAAACTTATAATTAAGACTAATAAGGCAATAGCTCTTGTTCTTCTTTATTTCTTCTATTGTCCATGGGGAAGTGGAAAAGAATCTTTCCTCCGTAAGCCATGCGTGTCGTATGAGGCGACTAAAATGCCGGGAGCAATGGGCTAGTAACCCCTTCTCCTGTAGACATTTACTAAAAAAGAGAAGAAGAAAAACTTTATAAAACTGGGATGCTTAAATGTGCGTGGATGTAGTGCGGATGACAAGAAACAGATGATTGCTGATGTTATGAATGAAAAGAAGTTGGATGTCCTGGCCCTAAGCGAAACAAAGCTGAAGGGGGTAGGGGAGTTTCAGTGGGGGGAAATAAATGGGATTAAATCTGGAGTATCTGAGAGAGTTAGAGCAAAGGAAGGGGTAACAGTAATGTTAAATGATCAGTTATGGAAGGAGAAAAGAGAATATGAATGTGTAAATTCAAGAATTATGTGGATTAAAGTAAAGGTTGGATGCGAAAAGTGGATCATAATAAGCGTGTATGCACCTGGAGAAGAGAGGAATGTAGAGGAGAGAGAGAGATTTTGGGAGATGATAAGTGAATGTATAGGAGCCTTTGAACCAAGTGAGAGAGTAGTTGTGGTAGGGGACCTGAATGCTAAAGTAGGAGAAACTTTTAGAGAGGGTGTGGTAGGTAAGTTTGGGGTGCCAGGTGTAAATGATAATGGGAGCCCTTTGATTGAACTTTGTATAGAAAGGGGTTTAGTTATAGGTAATACATATTTTAAGAAAAAGAGGATAAATAAGTATACAAGATATGATGTAGGGCGAAATGACAGTAGTTTGTTGGATTATGTATTGGTAGATAAAAGACTGTTGAGTAGACTTCAGGATGTACATGTTTATAGAGGGGCCACAGATATATCAGATCACTTTCTAGTTGTAGCTACACTGAGAGTAAAAGGTAGATGGGATACAAGGAGAATAGAAGCATCAGGGAAGAGAGAGGTGAAGGTTTATAAACTAAAAGAGGAGGCAGTTAGGGTAAGATATAAACAGCTATTGGAGGATAGATGGGCAAATGAGAGCATAGGCAATGGGGTCGAAGAGGTATGGGGTAGGTTTAAAAATGTAGTGTTAGAGTGTTCAGCAGAAGTTTGTGGTTACAGGAAAGTGGGTGCGGGAGGGAAGAGGAGCGATTGGTGGAATGATGATGTAAAGAGAGTAGTAAGGGAGAAAAAGTTAGCATATGAGAAGTTTTTACAAAGTAGAAGTGATGCAAGGAGGGAAGAGTATATGGAGAAAAAGAGAGAGGTTAAGAGAGTGGTGAAGCAATGTAAAAAGAGAGCAAATGAGAGAGTGGGTGAGATGTTATCAACAAATTTTGTTGAAAATAAAAAAAAAGTTTTGGAGTGAGATTAACAAGTTAAGGAAGCCTAGAGAACAAATGGATTTGTCAGTTAAAAATAGGAGAGGAGAGTTATTAAATGGAGAGTTAGAGGTATTGGGAAGATGGAGGGAATATTTTGAGGAATTGTTAAATGTTGATGAAGATAGGGAAGCTGTGATTTCGTGTATAGGGCAAGGAGGAATAACATCTTGCAGGAGTGAGGAAGAGCCAGTTGTGAGTGTGGAGGAAGTTCGTGAGGCAGTAGGTAAAATGAAAGGGGGTAAGGCAGCCGGGATTGATGGGATAAAGATAGAAATGTTAAAAGCAGGTGGGGATATAGTTTTGGAGTGGTTGGTGCAATTATTTAATAAATGTATGGAAGAGGGTAAGGTACCTAGGGATTGGCAGAGAGCATGCATAGTTCCTTTGTATAAAGGCAAAGGGGATAAAAGAGAGTGCAAAAATTATAGGGGGATAAGTCTGTTGAGTATACCTGGTAAAGTGTATGGTAGAGTTGTTATTGAAAGAATTAAGAGTAAGACGGAGAATAGGATAGCAGATGAACAAGGAGGCTTTAGGAAAGGTAGGGGGTGTGTGGACCAGGTGTTTACAGTGAAACATATAAGTGAACAGTATTTAGATAAGGCTAAAGAGGTCTTTGTGGCATTTATGGATTTGGAAAAGGCGTATGACAGGGTGGATAGGGGGGCAATGTGGCAGATGTTGCAGGTGTATGGTGTAGGAGGTAGGTTACTGAAAGCAGTGAAGAGTTTTTACGAGGATAGTGAGGCTCAAGTTAGAGTATGTAGGAAAGAGGGAAATTATTTCCCAGTAAAAGTAGGCCTTAGACAAGGATGTGTGATGTCACCGTGGTTGTTTAATATATTTATAGATGGGGTTGTAAGAGAAGTGAATGCGAGGGTCTTGGCAAGAGGCGTGGAGTTAAAAGATAAAGAATCACACATAAAGTGGGAGTTGTCACAGTTGCTCTTTGCTGATGACACTGTGCTCTTGGGAGATTCTGAAGAGAAGTTGCAGAGATTGGTGGATGAATTTGGTAGGGTGTGCAAAAGAAGAAAATTAAAGGTGAATACAGGAAAGAGTAAGGTTATGAGGATAAAAAGATTAGGTGATGAAAGATTGGATATCAGATTGGAGGGAGAGAGTATGGAGGAGGTGAATGTATTCAGATATTTGGGAGTGGACGTGTCAGCGGATGGGTCTATGAAAGATGAAGTGAATCATAGAATTGATGAGGGGAAAAGGGTGAGTGGTGCACTTAGGAGTCTGTGAAGACAAAGAACTTTGTCCTTGGAGGCAAAGAGGGGAATGTATGAGAGTATAGTTTTACCAACGCTCTTATATGGGTGTGAAGCATGGGTGATGAATGTTGCAGCGAGGAGAAGGCTGGAGGCAGTGGAGATGTCATGTCTGAGGGCAATGTGTGGTGTGAATATAATGCAGAGAATTCGTAGTTTGGAAGTTAGGAGGAGGTGCGGGATTACCAAAACTGTTGTCCAGAGGGCTGAGGAAGGGTTGTTGAGGTGGTTCGGACATGTAGAGAGAATGGAGCGAAACAGAATGACTTCAAGAGTGTATCAGTCTGTAGTGGAAGGAAGGCGGGGTAGGGGTCGGCCTAGGAAAGGTTGGAGGGAGGGGGTAAAGGAGGTTTTGTGTGCGAGGGGCTTGGACTTCCAGCAGGCATGCGTGAGCGTGTTTGATAGGAGTGAATGGAGACAAATGGTTTTTAATACTTGACGTGCTGTTGGAGTGTGAGCAAAGTAACATTTATGAAGGGGTTCAGGGAAACCGGCAGGTCGGACTTGAGTCCTGGAGATGGGAAGTACAGTGTCTGCACTCTGAAGGAGGGGTGTAAATGTTGCAGTTTAAAAACTGGAGTGTAAAGCACCCTTCTGGCAAGACAGTGATGGAGTGAATGATGGTGAAAGTTTTTCTTTTTTGGGCCACCCTGCCTTGGTGGGAATCGGCCAGTGTGATAATAAAAAAAATAAGGCAATAACTTCATATGGTCATTAGATGAGTTACAGTGAGTACAAGAGGATGGAGTATTCTATTAGTTAATGCTATAATAAGTCTAATGGAGCAGTTCAGTATAGAATAAGTACAGTTTTGATATAGTTTATAAAAAGTACAGTATTACAATTTAGAACAAGTTAAAACAGTTCAAATATGAAGTATTACAATTTAGTACATCTTAAGCAATAAGATTGGAGCACTTATAAGTTTGCAGTTATGAGTAAATGGTTGAGCAGTCATCAACAATATACAATAATGAAATTGAAACAGTTTTAAGTTTGAGGTAAATTATCAAATAGTAGAGCAGCCTTAAATTATTTAGATTTTTTTTTTTGAGTAGCTTTTGAGTAACTGGTAGGTATTAAGTAAAGTGTTTCTCATTAATTTTGGATGATGAGGTGATTTCTAAGTAGGGCCTTAAATTGATTTGCAGGCAGGGGTCCTTTAGCGTTTTCTGGCAATGAATTCCAGATCTTCGGGCCCTTTATATGCATATCATTTTTGTATAGGGAGAGATGTACACGTGGGATATTGAAGAGTGGTTTGCATCTTGTATTATGGCTGTCTGCTCTGTTATAGTTATCAAGGAGGAGTTTGAGAGGAGGGTTTATAGATGTTTTATTTATGCCTAAGACATTCAGCCTTCATGTGTCAGTAAATGCTGAGGCTTTATTTCATAATTAGGTTATATTGAATGTACCTAATTGAGGAGCTACTTCCTACAAGGTTCTTTCAATTTCAATTTTTCAACTTTTAAAATTCTAAAAAACTCGTACATTGTTCATTGTATTTCAGATAACATTAGGCTAGGTCTAATTAACCCTTTGACTGTTTACGTTGTATATATATACGTCTTATGCTCCACTGTTTCTGACGTATTTATACGCGTAAATTCTAGCGGCTTCCAATCAAGCAGGAGAAAGCTGGTAGGCCCACATGTGAGAGAATGGGTCTGTGTGGTCAGTGTGTACCACATAAAAAAAATCCTGCAGCATGCAGTGCATAATGAGAAAAAAAACTGAACATTTTTTTGGATTAAAACGCCGAATTTGAGGTGTATTTTTGTATAGTATTTATCGTTGTATTCTAGTTTTCATGGTCTCAGGTAATAAAATGGAAAACATATTACAGAAATAGAGATGATTTTCATTACTTTCACGATGAAAACAAACTTGAAATTGAGCTCCAAGTAGCAGAAATGTTCGATTTTCAATATTCAGGAGTAAGCAAATTACACCACACGTCCAATACATGTCAACTGGGGAGTCTAATATTCTTTCACTAGTGCATTGATATTGTTTATACCATTTTTACAATAATGCAGTAGTCTGCATAACAGTAATTTTTGTATTTTTTGTATTGCCTGGAGTTTACCTGGAGAGAGTTTCGGGGGTCAACGCCCCCGCGGCCCGGTCTGTGACCAGGCCTCCTGGTGGATCAGCGCCTGATCAACCAGGCTGTTGCTGCTGGCTGCACGCAAACCAACGTACGAGCCACAGCCCGGCTGATCAGGAACTGACTTTAGGTGCTTGTCCAGTGCCAGCTTGAAGACTGCCAGGGGTCTGTTGGTAATCCCCCTTATGTGTGCTGGGAGGCAGTTGAACAGTCTCGGGCCCCTGACACTTATTGTATGGTCTCTTAACGTGCTAGTGACACCCCTGCTTTTCATTGGGGGGATGGTGCATCGTCTGCCAAGTCTTTTGCTTTCGTAGTGAGTGATTTTCGTGTGCAAGTTCGGTACTAGTCCCTCTAGGATTTTCCAGGTGTATATAATCATGTATCTCTCCCTCCTGCGTTCCAGGGAATACAGGTTTAGAAACCTCAAGCGCTCCCAGTAATTGAGGTGTTTTATCTCCGTTATGCGCGCCGTGAAAGTTCTCTGTACATTTTCTAGGTCGGCAATTTCACCTGCCTTGAAAGGTGCTGTTAGAGTGCAGCAATATTCCAGCCTAGATAGAACAAGTGACCTGAAGAGTGTCATCATGGGCTTGGCCTCCCTAGTTTTGAAGGTTCTCATTATCCATCCTGTCATTTTTCTAGCAGATGCGATTGATACAATGTTATGGTCCTTGAAGGTGAGATCCTCCGACATAATCACTCCCAGGTCTTTGAGGTTGGTGTTTCGCTCTATTTCATGGCCAGAATTTGTTTTGTACTCTGATGAAGATTTAATTTCCTCATGTTTACCATATCTGAGTAATTGAAATTTCTCATCGTTGAACTTCATATTGTTTTCTGCAGCCCACTGAAAGATTTGGTTGATGTCCGCCTGGAGCCTTGCAGTGTCTGCAATGGAAGACACTGTCATGCAGATTCGGGTGTCATCTGCAAAGGAAGACACGGTGCTGTGGCTGACATCCTTGTCTATGTCGGATATGAGGATGAGGAACAAGATGGGAGCTAGTACTGTGCCTTGTGGAACAGAGCTTTTCACCGTAGCTGCCTCGGACTTTACTCTGTTGACGACTACTCTCTGTGTATGAATAAAAAATCAAAATAGAAAGCAATAGTAATATAAGAGGGGCTTAGAGACATGACTAATGAACAGAGGATATGTTATTTTAGTGCCAAGAATGTCTACATTGTTTATTCTGGACCCTATTTTGAAATTGGCATCTTTTTTAATTTGCGTGAAATTGGCCAAATTGCCAATTTCTGACCACTTTATTGTGCAGTTCAAATCAGTAAATGAGCGGTTTCTTGTACTCAACTGATAGAAAAAATGGAGTTCTAAAGAAATAGCTATGAGTTTGGTCAACTGGAACAAGGAATTGGCCAAAAACAGGGCTCAAAGTCGGTGAAATTGCCGATGCGTATATGTCGCTGAGAGTGCTAACTTTGCGAGAGCATAATTCTGTGAGTTTTCAACCAAATTTTGTACTTTTGGTGTCATTACCATTGGGAAAAGATTCTCTACCATTTCATAAGAAAAAATAATTTTTTTCTTTTTTATCGAAACTTTTGCGACATAGAATGACAGTTTCAGAAAGGGGCTTGCGACAGTCAAATGGTTAATTTGTTAAAGAGCCTAATCAAGTTTGGCAAGAAAAAAATTACCTTTATGTAAGAATTATATGTAGTTGGGCTTAATGTTTTGATACATACTTGAGCCTCCAACCTGCTTTAGCCTGTTTGTAGCTGAATACACCTTTAAGTAGACATATGAGAATTTTGCTTATGTTTACCCAGGAAGATATGACTGTTCATAATGAGTATGTTATGGAAGACTGTTCAGCATTTTCCACTATGACAGAAATGCTGGTATTTGTCTCATGAACATACAAAGTATTTGGGAACTCGTGCAAACTCATCTTTACTCTCAAGTTTTTCGTTATAGTTTTTATTCTTTTAATATTTCCTTTCCAGTTTAGAAGGTCTTGTCTGAAACTGTGTCATGGATATCATGATCCATGGAACCATTATATAATATGTGAATGTATTGTACTTTGAATTTTTGAAAGAATTATCAGAAAATTCATCGAAGAATCTATTGGTTACACACACATCCTCTTGTGATGTATAATAACTAAGTAGATTTGACTGCCTAGCCTGAAGCACTCATTAACCCTTTACCAGAAACACATTTTTGTAGAGGTGGGAAATGCAGTTGCTGCATTCTGAAGGAAGGGTGAGGGTCTGGCAGTTTGAAGGGTCATTTGAATTGTAATAAGTGTGTATTTCTGATAAGACCTATTGACTAGAATAAGGACACTGCTGTCTTGTCCTCTTAATATAAATCATGAACTTCTGCATATATTCAAGAAGACTCAGGAATGGTTTACTGTATATTCTTCCCAATCATTTGTCTCAGATTTTCTAAGGTTAGAAAATTCGTGCTGTGGTCAGATTAATCTTTTATAAATGGCAATAAATAATTATGGTTTGGCAGCCTGTTATATGCAGAGCTGGAAAGTCCTATGACTTGCTTAGTTTTTCAAACAGTTTAGTATACTGGAATTCATTCTCATAATTTTTCACAAAATCTCTCATCTTTCATACATGTTTTGAAAAATAATGAGTTGTATATATGATATAGAATATTGTTAAAAACTATAATGATCATTGACTTACCAGACCTGTTTTTCCTCTAGGGTATGCCAATGCTAAAATCTACAAATGTGATAATGCAAAGTGTCCACGGCCATCTTGTTTCATATCTGCCAGCTCTCATAAGGAAGATTCCTTCCCCTGTGCTAGGTCTAATTGCTCTGGAAAGTAAGTCCACAGTGTATTTTTATTTATATATTGCAGCTTCTCTTAAAAAAATTTGGTTCACTCCTTAATTGATTCCCAATTCCTTTTAAAACTGTCTGTGTATTTTGGTATATCTTCACTTAAATTTCCTTCTGTACTAGTTTTTACAGTTTGGATATTACGGTTATTAGTTCATAAAATACATACACGTACTATTTGCAGTGTCTTTTCTGAGTTGATGTCAACAGTGACTTTTAACTGTAACAGTTCACAAATAACCTAACACATTTAAGAGGAAACTCTTGATATTTTGGTCCATCATTTACTATTGAGTCACAAGTCAAAGATAGGGTTTACTCTTGAATGTGTAGCTTATTACGTCTTAAATGGATTGCAGAAATTATTTGGAAAATATAGTTTATCAGTTTTCTTTGCTGTTTGTGTTCATTATAGTATATATTTGAATTTGTTTTATATGTACAGACATACGTATGCATGTGTGACACACACACACACACACACACGTGTGCACATACATTTGTTATTTTACATATTGTTTATTTACAGATTTCGGATAGTGAGGCATGTCTCCTTTGTAGATTGTCCAGGTCATGACATTTTGATGGCCACTATGTTGAATGGTGCAGCTGTAATGGATGCTGCCCTCTTACTAATAGGTAGGTAGTAAATCATTGCCACTTTTAGAGACCTGATGTACCTTTTAAAAGTAAATGTTTAGAAGTGATTAATAAAATTGTATGATAAAATTTCATCGTGAATGTTGCTCATCTCATGAATTAATCCAGGAATCCTAATGAACTATAGGAAAAGCTTCATTACAATACTGTCAATAACATTTACAAAAGTGAAGTTAGTTTTATCATTAAATATTCCAGGGAAATATGCTACTGAAAATGTTTCATATTGGTTTTCTTCACAGCTGCAAATGAGACTTGTCCACAACCTCAAACCTCAGAGCACTTGGCAGCCATTGAGATCATGAAGCTCAAACATATCCTTATTCTCCAAAATAAAATTGATCTCTGTAGAGAGTCACAGCTGCGGGAACAGTATGACCAAATTCTTAGATTTATTCAAGGTAAGCTTTGAAGTAAGCAATTTTTATTCCGTAAAAACATCACCCATGGGACAGGCAGATTGACCTTACTCCCATTGTACCCTGCATTTGCCATGTATTCTCAGATATTCTAAACCCTGAAATTGTCTATCATGTATCTCCACAGCTGCATGGGGAACAGGTGACCACATAGATTTTTGAAACGTGTTAAAATGGAAGAAAAAAAAAAAACAAAAAAAAATTTAATTAAAATTATATACATCACTAGTGTACTGCTACCCTGTTCTATATAGTTGTTACTCAGTGGGAACAAAAGTTCATGTTTCCCCTGCCATATTCCATCTTGCAGGATGAGGCTCATATGGACAAGGTATTGAAATCTGGCAGGCTGAGCTGGAAACTCCAGTAGGACATTGAGGATATCAAGTATTTCAGTAAGGGTCCATCAGCTATGGCAGCCTCATAGCTGGATATTAATAATAGCAGCGTGTTACCGCTATTCTATATAATAGTTACATATGTACATGGATGAGTATATACTCACATGAATGATTTTATTTGCATTCAGAGGGCAGAAGAGGGGTTGTTGAGGTGGTTTGGTCATTTAGAGAGAATGGATCAAAGTAGAACGACATGGAAAGCATATAAATCTATAGGGGAAGGAAAGAGGGGTAGGGGTCGTCCTCGAAAGGGTTGGAAAGAGGGGGTAAAGGAGGTTTTGTGGGCGAGGGGCTTGGACTTCCAGCAAGCGTGCATGAGCATGTTAGATAGGAGTGAATGGAGAAGAATGATACTTGGGACCTGACGATCTGTTGGAGTGTGAGCAGGGTAATATTTAGTGAAGGGATTCAGGGAAACCGGTTATTTTCATATAGTCGGACTTGAGTCCTGGAAATGGGAAGTACAATGCCTGCACTTTAAAGGAGTGGTTTGGGATATTGGCAGTTTGGAGGGATATGTTGTGTATCTTTATACGTATATGCTTCTAAACTGTTGTATTCTGGGCACCTCTGCAAAAGCAGTGATAATGTGTGAGTGTGGTGAAAGTGTTGAATGATGATGAAAGTATTTTCTTTCTTTTTTGGGTCACCCTGCCTCGGTGGGAGACGACCGACTTGTTGATTGTTTTACATGATGGTAGGATTGCTGATGTCTTTTGTCTGTCTCATAAATATGCAAGATTACAGGCATGTCTTGCTACTTCTACTTAGGTCACACTACACATACATGTACACATTTATTTATACACACTCATCTGAGTTTTCTTTGATTTTATCTTAATAGTTCTTGGTCTTATTAATTTTCCTTTTATATCCATGGGGAAGTGGAATAAGAATCTTTCCTCCGTAAGCCATGCGTGTTGTAAAAGTCAACTAAAATGCCGGGAACAATGGGCTAGTAACCCCTTTTCCTGTAAAGATTACTAAAAAGAATAAGAAGAAGAAAATTGTCAAAGTGGGAAGTCTGAATGTGCGTGGATGTTGTGCAGATGATAAGAAAGAGATGATTGTGGATGTTATGAATGAGAAGAAGCTGGATGTCCTGGCTTTAAGTGAAACAAAGCTGAAGGGGGTGGGAGAGTTTCAGTGGAGAGGAATAAATGGGATTAGGTCAGGGGTTTCAAATAGAGTTAGAGCTAAAGAAGGGAGTAGCAATAATGTTGAAGGATAAGCTATGGCAGGAAAAGAGGGACTATAAATGTATTAATTCAAGGATTATGTGGAGTAAAATAAAGATTGGATGTGAAAAGTGGGTTATAATAAGCGTGTATGCACCTGGAGAAGAGAGAAGTGTAGAGGAGAGAGAGAGATTTTGGGAAATGTTGAGTGAATGCGTGGGGAGTTTTGAATCAAGTGTGAGAGTAATGGTGGTTGGGGATTTCAATGCTAAAGTGGGTAAAAATGTTATGGAGGGAGTAGTAGGTAAATTTGGGGTGCCAGGGGTAAATGTAAATGGGGAGCCTTTAATTGAGCTATGTGTAGAAAGAAATTTGGTAATAAGTAATACATATTTTATGAAAAAGAGGATAAATAAATATACAAGGTATGATGTAGCACGTAATGAAAGTAGTTTATTAGATTATGTATTGGTGGATAAAAGGTTGATGGGTAGGCTCCAGGATGTACATGTTTATAGAGGGGCAACTGATATATCGGATCATTATTTGGTTGTAGCTACAGTTAGAACATCAAAATGGTATACAATACCGACAGGTTGTTAGGTAAGACACATATGCAACAGTTAGACAACTTTATTCCGAAACGTTTCGCCTACACAGTAGGCTTCTTCAGTCGAATACAGAAAGTAGGCAGGAACAGTAGAGATGTGAAGACGATGTAATCAGTCCATCACCCTTGTAGTCGTAGAATTTGAGGTTGTCAGTCCCTCGGCCTGGAGAAGTTCAGTTCCATAGTCAGGAACTATCTGTAGTTCCTGACTATGGAACTGAACTTCTCCAGGCCGAGGGACTGACAACCTCAAATTCTACGACTACAAGGGTGATGGACTGATTACATCGTCTTCACATCTCTACTGTTCCTGCCTACTTTCTGTATTCGACTGAAGAAGCCTACTGTGTAGGCGAAACGTTTCGGAATAAAGTTGTCTAACTGTTGCATATGTGTCTTACCTAACAGCTACAGTTAGAGTAAGAGGTAGATGGGAAAAGAGGAAGGTGGCAACAACAAGTAAGAGGGAGGTGAAAGTGTATAAACTAAGGGAGGAGGAAGTTCGGGTGAGATATAAGCGACTATTGGCAGAAAGGTGGGCTAGTGCAAAGATGAGTAGTGGGGGGGTTGAAGAGGGTTGGAATAGTTTTAAAAATGCAGTATTAGAATGTGGGGCAGAAGTTTGTGGTTATAGGAGGGTGGGGGCAGGAGGAAAGAGGAGTGATTGGTGGAATGATGAAGTAAAGGGTGTGATAAAAGAGAAAAAGGTAGCTTATGAGAGGTTTTTACAAAGCAGAAGTGTTATAAGAAGAGCAGAGTATATGGAGAGTAAAAGAAAAGTAAAGAGAGTGGTGAGAGAGTGCAAAAGGAGAGCAGATGATAGAGTGGGAGAGGCACTGTCAAGAAATTTTAATGAAAATAAGAAAAAATTTTGGAGTGAGTTAAACAAGTTAAGAAAGCCTAGGGAAAATATGGATTTGTCAGTTAAAAACAGAGTAGGGGAGTTAGTAGATGGGGAGATGGAGGTATTGGGTAGATGGCGAGAATATTTTGAGGAACTTTTAAATGTTAAGGAAGAAACAGGGGCAGTAATTTCATGCACTGGTCAGGGAGGTATACCATCTTTTAGGAGTGAAGAAGAGCAGAATGTAAGTGTGGGGGAGGTACGTGAGGCATTATGTAAAATGAAAGGGGGTAAAGCAGCTGGAACTGATGGGATCATGACAGAAATGTTAAAAGCAGGGGGGATATAGTGTTGGAGTGGTTGGTACTTTTGTTTAATAAATGTATGAAAGAGGGGAAGGTACCTAGGGATTGGCAGAGAGCATGTATAGTCCCTTTATATAAAGGGAAAGGGGACAAAAGAGACTGTAAAAATTATAGAGGAATAAGCTTACTGAGTATACCAGGAAAAGTGTACGGTAGGGTTATACAGGAAGGCCCCACTTATATGGCGGGTTAGGTTCCAGGCTACCGCCGTAAAGCGGAAACCGCCGTAAAGTGGAACACCCTTTTTTTCCACTTACAAATGCATACAAACACTAGATAACAAGTTTACACTAACATATATTATGTTAGCAATAGAACCAGGCATCAAAAAACAATAAAAAAGTACAATACACACATAGTGCACTCATTACTTACCTTAAAATATTTATAGTCTTAATCTAGGGTGAGACAAGTAGTATTTATTGTAAGAAATCAAGTGTGGTATGTATTGTAATAGCCAGGCTACCTCACCAGGCCACCCCACCCACACATACTATTCTATGATATTTAAGCATCCCAGAGCGATAAAATGTATATACAGTTCACTCATTACTTACCTTAAAATATTTGTAGTCTTAATGTAGGGTCAGGAGTAAGTAAATGAGATAAAACGAATAAATGAGAGAGAGAAAGAATGAGTACATGAGAGGTAACAGGCGCAGAGTTATGTAAACAAACCAGGCTCCCACATCTTATATTTATGTTTATTTATTCTATTGTGGGGTGTATTTATCATCTTTTTATGTTATGTATCGTGTTTATTATATAATTTTGAAAAAAATATCATGGATGGATTAATGAAAATGTGTATATTACCGTAATATACGACATTTAATGAGACTCGGTGACTATTGTTATTATGGCGTCACTTGTGGAAGTCGTCTGCTCACATCTCACATTTATGTTTATTTATTCTACTGTGGGGTGTATTTATCTTATTTATATGTTATGCATCGTGTTTATTATATAATTTTGAAAAAAATATCATGGATGGATTAATGAAAATGTGTATATTACCGTAATATACGACATTTAATGAGACTTGGTGACTATTGTTATTATGGCGTCACTTGTGGAAGTCGTCTGCTCACATCTCACATTTATGTTTATTTATTCTACTGTGGGGTGTATTTATCTTATTTATATGTTATGCATCGTGTTTATTATATAATTTTGAAAAAAATATCATGGATGGATTAATGAAAATGTGTATATTACCGTAATATACGACATTTAATGAGACTCGGTGACTATTGTTATTATGGCGTCACTTGTGGAAGTCGTCTGCTCACATCTCACATTTATGTTTATTTATTCTACTGTGGGGGTGTATTTATCTTATTTATATGTTATGCATCGTGTTTATTATATAATTTTGAAAAAAATATCATGGATGGATTAATGAAAATGTGTATATTAACGTAATATACGACATTTAAATGACTCGATGTATGTAAGTTTATTTAGGTACAGGTATACATAAGTATAATTATCAGAGTATATATAAAATATGAAATAACTTTTAAAAACATTTGAAATTTTGGAGTTTCCAGACAAAATGGAGAGACTTAGTGCTTACTGAGCTCATGGAGAATGTAAACAAACAGGGTGGGGCACGGTGACCGTATTAGAAAGTCAGGTGGGGGGAGCCGTATAGTGAGTTTTGGTCATAATTTGAAATGTCCGTATTAGCGGAACGCCGTAAAGTGAAACGCCGTAAAGCGGGGCCTTCCTGTAATTGAAAGAATTAGAGGTAAGACAGAATGTAGGATTGCGGATGAGCAAGGAGGTTTCAGAGTGGGTAGGAGATGTGTAGATCAGGTGTTTACATTGAAGCATATATGTGAACAGTATTTAGATAAAGATAGGGAAGTTTTTATTGCATTTATGGATTTAGAAAAGGCATATGATAGAGTGGATAGAGGAGCAATGTGGCAGATGTTGCAAGTATATGGAATAGGTGGTAAGTTATTAAATGCTGTAAAGAGTTTTTATGAGGATAGTGAGGCTCAGGTTAGGGTGTGTAGAAGAGAGGGAGACTACTTCCCGGTAAAAGTAGGTCTTAGACAGGGATGTGTAATGTCACCATGGTTGTTTAATATATTTATAGATGGGGTTGTAAAGGAAGTAAATGCTAGGGTGTTTGGGAGAGGGGTAGGATTAAATTATGGGGAATCAAATTCAAAATGGGAAATGACACAGTTGCTTTTTGCTGATGATACTGTGCTTATGGGAGATTCTAAAGAAAAATTGCAAAGGTTAGTGGATGAGTTTGGGAATGTGTGTAAAGGTAGAAAGTTGAAAGTGAACATAGAAAAGAGTAAGGTGATGAGGGTGTCAAATGATTTAGATAAAGAAAAATTGGATATCAAATTGGGGAGGAGGAGTATGGAAGAAGTGAATGTTTTCAGATACTTGGGAGTTGACGTGTCTGCGGATGGATTTATGAAGGATGAGGTTAATCATAGAATTGATGAGGGAAAAAAGGTGAGTGGTGCGTTGAGGTATATGTGGAGTCAAAAAACGTTATCTATGGAGGCAAAGAAGGGAATGTATGAAAGTATAGTAGTACCGACACTCTTATATGGGTGTGAAGCTTGGGTGGTAAATGCAGCAGCGAGGAGACGGTTGGAGGCAGTGGAGATGTCCTGTTTAAGGGCAATGTGTGGTGTAAATATTATGCAGAAAATTCGGAGTGTGGAAATTAGGAGAAGGTGTGGAGTTAGTAAAAGTATTAGTCAGAGGGCAGAAGAGGGGTTGTTGAGGTGGTTTGGTCATTTAGAGAGAATGGATCAAAGTAGAATGACATGGAAAGCATATAAATCTATAGGGGAAGGAAGGCGGGGTAGGGGTCGTCCTCGAAAGGGTTGGAGAGAGGGGGTAAAGGGGGTTTTGTGGGCAAGGGGGTTGGACTTCCAGCAAGTGTGCGTGAGCGTGTTAGATAGGAGTGAATGGAGACGAATGGTACTTGGGACCTGACGATCTGTTGGAGTGTGAGCAGGGTAATATTTAGTGAAGGGATTCAGGGAAACCGGTTATTTTCATATAGTCGGACTTGAGTCCTGGAAATGGGAAGTACAATGCCTGCACTTTAAAGGAGGGGTTTGGGATATTGGCAGTTTGGAGGGATATGTTGTGTATCTTTATATGTGTATGCTTCTAGACTGTTGTATTCTGAGCACCTCTGCAAAAACAGTGATAATGTGCGAGTGTGGTGAAAGTGTTGAATGATGATGAAAGTATTTTCTTTTTGGGTATTTTCTTTCTTTTTTGGGAGACGGCCGGGTCACCCTGCCTCTGTGGGAGACGGCCTGGACTTGTTGAAAAAAAGATAAGAGGAAATAAACAAGAACAAGAGCTAGTATAGAAGAAAACCCAGAGGGGTGTGTATACATATGCTTGTACATGTATGTGTAGTGTGACCTAAGTGTAAGCAGAAGTAGCAAGACGTACCTGAAACCTTGCATGTTTATGAGACAGAAAAAACACCAGCAATCCTACCATCGTGTAAAACAATTACAGGCTTACGTTTTACACTCACTTGGCAGGACGGTAGTACCTCCCTGGGCGGTTGCTGTCTACCAACCTACTACCTAGATAATATATATATATATATATATAATATATATATATATATATAATATATATATATAATATATATATATATTATATTATATTATATTATATTTCAACATGCTAGCTGTCTCCCACTAAGGCAGGGTGACCCAAAAAAGAAAGAAACATTTTCATCATCATTCACACATAATCACTGTCTTTGCAATGGCACACAGATATTACAGTTCAGATGTCACTCCAAACAGCAAATATCCCAGACCCCTTCTTTAAAGTGTAGGCATTGTACGTCCCACCTCCAGGACTCAAGTCCTGCTAATCAGTTTTCCTGAATCCCTGCACAAAATATTACCATGCTTACAATCAACAGCTCGTCAAGTCCCAAAAACCATTCATCTTTACTTACTCCTATCTGACATGCTCACACTTGCCTGAAGTATGTCCAAGTCCCTTGCACACAAAACCTCTTTTACATATGTACAGTACCTACAGATAACTGGGTCTTTACCATACAACTGGGGCTTCATTATGCTAAAGAGTGCTGGCAATTTCAGGGTGGACAATGAGGATATTCTCTTGAACCCCAGGGTAGATAATAACAAAAACTGGACATATTGGCAGGTGGGTAAATACTGAGAGTGAAATCTTTGAGGGATGTAATACACTCACCATCTCTCAAAAAGCCATTTCTTTTAAGAAGCACCTGTTTGAGCATAATGCATATTGGGTTACTTTTTAGTAATTGTAATCATATGGGATAAAAAATTTGCACAAAAGAATTAAACCTGCATCTAGTTGGTGGGTTCATAATATCCTTCCTCAGGAAAATCGCCAGCATCCTAATATTTCCACTTTGAGCCTGATTTGAAGCTACTTCTGGTCCTGAAACCAACGAAGATCATCTCTATTTTAACAGCATATCTTCCATTCTGCCAGTTGATGTCATAAAAGAGCCAATAAAATCCCTCAAAAATTCTATGCACTGCATGAGGCAGTTTTTTATTCTATACTGTGCACACTTGCCACAAACCCATTCTTTCATGTCTAGGCCAAAATTTACTGCTCACACCATATTTCAGGGCTGTGCTTAAAATGTAAATCTACGTGCATGATGCTGACATCAGTAATGTAGATCTGCATAAGAGGCAGTGAAGGGGTTAATCAAATTGTTAATATTTTGTTAAAGCATGATATTATTATTGCTATTTGTTTGTAAAACTCAACTCATATGGGTCATATAGCACAAGGGGAGACAGCTAGATCCTCCGTCCACTAATGTTGGCCAAGTTTATGTAGGTGTATGTACTTCTGTGACTACCCTTTGAAACAGTGGAGAAAATGGGGAAAAACACAATTCAGACATTTTATATTTTAAAATTAAACTTGCATTTATTCCCAGAATTGTAGTTACAGTAGGGCCCCACTTATACGACAGGTTAGGTTCCAGGCTACCCCCGTAAAGCGGAAATCGCCGTAGAGCGGAACACCTTTTTTTCCAATTATAAATGCATATAAATACTAGATAACAAGTTTACACTAACTTACATTAAGTTAACAATAAAACTAGGCATTAAAAAACAATAAAAAAGTAAAATACACATATAGTACACTCATTACTTACCTTAAAATATTTGTAGTCTTAATCTAGGGTGAGATGACTAGTATTTATTGTAAAAAATCAAGTGTGGTATGATGGTAGCCAGCCAGGCTACCATACCAGGCCAACCCACCCACACATAATATTCTATGACATTCAAGTGTCCCAAAGCAATAAAATGCAAATACAGTTCACTCATTACTTACCCTATAATATTTGTAGTCTTAATGTAGGGTCAGAGGTGAGTAAATGAGATAAAACGAGTAAATGAGAGAGAGAGAGAGAGAGAGAGAGAGAGAGAGAGAATGAGTACATCTTTCTTTCTTTGTTGGGTTTATCAGGGCCGCTGACAGCATAAGCCGTATTGAGCCTGACTTCTTGATGGTACGAGGAAAAATTGTTGCCCAAGGCTGGGCGATGAGAGAAAAGGAACAAAAGTTCCTTTTTATAAACAGAGATAGAAACTTGAAGTTTCCAATTAGATCCGGTCGACCCTCTTGCCAAACCCTAGCAGAGCGGGACGCCCATACTCCCACCTGAGTTCAGTAACCGGCTTCCCACCAAAGACCGATAAAGAATTATCCGTAGGAGCTGGCCAAAAGTAAGCTGATGAACAGGTGCCCCTCCTGTAGAGTGCCTGGCGGGCAGAATGGATGAGGACAAGCGTCCCAGTGAGAATGGGGAAAATTTGTCACTGATGCTCAGGCGAGAGAGAGATGTCCACACCCAATGAAGGCTGGCGCAGAAGTCCAAATGAGTACATGAGAAAGGACACTCGTGGAGTTATGTAAACAAACCAGGTGAATGCCAGCTTTGTAAACAAACCAAGCAAACACGTCTGGTTTGTGTACAAGTTACATTGTGTACAAGTTGTCTCTATGTTGATACGGTAGAATAAATGAGGAGGAACACTCCCATTCTCATGTAACACCATTTTTTAGAAGAAATGACACTGAGTGAAGGCATATGAAAGGAATAATTTTCTACAGTTACCCCCAGTAACACATTTTCTCTTATGTTGGACTAGAGAAAACGTTATTCTTGCCGTCACTCGTACAAGTCATCTGGCTACCTCATCTCATATTTATGTTTATTTATTCTACTGTGGGGTGTATTTATCATCTTTATATGTTATGTATCGTGTTTATTATATAATTTTGAAAAATATCACGGATGGATTAATGAAAAGATATATATTAACATAATATATGACATTTAATGAGACTCGGTGATTATTATTGAGTATTATTATTATCATTACTAATGTGGTGTCACTCTACAAGTTGTCTAGCTACCACATCTCATATTTGTTTATTTATTCTACTGTGAGGTGTATTTATCATCTTCATATGTTATGTATAGTGTTTATTATATAATTTTGAAAACATATCATAGATGGATTAATGAAAAATGTGTATATTAACGTAATTTATGACATTTAATGAGACTTTGTGATTATTATCATTACTAATATGGCGTCTCGAGACATAAGACACTCTTACTGATTTTAATGTGTTCCTGCATGCCAGCACAGTGTGTAAGTTTATTTAGGTACAGGTATACATAAGTATAATTATCAGAGTATACAGTGGAACCTTAAATTTCGAACTTAATCCGTTCCAGAAACGCAAAAATATTCACAAAAAAAAAAAATACATTTTATAGAGATTAATTATAGTTTTACATACAACAAATATAGTGTACAATTATGTATTAATAAATTTAAATAAAAATATAAAATTTTTACTTACCTTTATTGAAGATTGGTGATAGCATCTGGAAGATAGGGAGGAGAGAGGGAGTTGGGGTTAGTGTTTGGAAGGGGAATCCCCCTCCATAAGGACTAGGTATCAAAGTGCTCTCTGGGGTTACTTCCCTTCTGTCTTCTAATGCCACTAGGACCAGCTTGAGTCACTGGACCCGTCTCAAAATAACTGTCCACGGTCCTCTGTTTCTGGCGCCTTTTTAAGATTTCCCTAAAATGGGATATGGTTTTGTCACTGAACTTGTTGCAAAGATGGCTTGTTTCATCTTGCTCAGGGTGGTACTTCTGCACAAACATTTGGACATCATTCCACTTGGCACAAATCTCCTTAATCTTTGAAGAAGGCACCTCATCCACTCCCTCTTCTTCCTCCTCTGAAGCAAGTTCCTCAGCTGTGGTCTGATACTGTGCCAGATAAAGCTCTTCCAGCTCTTCAGTGGTTAGCTCTTCACTGTGGTCCTCCACCAACTCTTCCACATCCTCTCCACTCACCTCCAGCCCTAGGGTGTTCCCCAATGCCACAGTAGAGTCCACAACAGGCAGAGGGTCATCAGGGTCAGCCTCAAACCCTTCAAAATCCCTCTTTTGGACACAATCTGGCCACAGTTGTCTCCAAGCAGAGTTCAAAGTCCTGGAAGGCACTCCCTCCCAAGCCTTACCTCCAGAACTCTCTTAGGGCCAACTTAGTGTCTGTGGTCATTTCAAAGCACTTTCCAAACACTGCTTTTGTGTAGAGTTTTTTGAAGTTAGAAATGACCTGCTGGTCCATGGGCTGGAGGAGAGGAGTGGTGTTAGGAGGCAAGAACTTCACTGTTATAAAACTGAAGTCCCTAGACAAGAGGTCTACTAAGTTTGGAGGATGAGCAGGAGCATTGTCCATTAACAGGAGGCACCTGAGTGGCAAATTATTGTCTAGTAGGTATTTTCTCACACTAGGGCCAAACACTTCATGGACCCACTCTTTGAAAATTTGCTTTGTGACCCATGCCTTATTTGCTTTCCACAAGACACATAACGTGTTCTTTATGACATTGTTTTTCTTAAACACACTCGGATTTTCTGAGTGATACACAAGTAAAGGCTTCACTTTAAAATCACCACTAGCGTTAGCACAGAACAAGTGTGTTAGCCTGTCTTTCATAGGCTTGTGTCCTGGGAGTGCCTTTTCCTCCTAAGTAATGTAGGTCCTCTTTGGCATTTTCTTCCAAAACAGGCCTGTTTCGTCACAATTGAACACTTGGTGGGGTTTGAATTTTTCAGTGTCTACGTAAACCTTAAACTCCTGTACAAACTTCTCAGCCGCCCATTTGTCTGAACTGACTGCCTCACCATGCCTTACAACATTGTGTATGCCACTACACTTCTTAAATCTGTCAAACCAGCCTCTGCTGGCCTTAAATTCACTATCAGCACTGGTTCCAGGAGTTTTCTGTACCAGATCGGCATGCAACTTCCTTGCCTTTTCACAAATAATCGTCTCTGAAGCACTATCACCTGCCATCTCTATCCTTGATCCACACCAGCAACAACTTCTCAACCTGATCGATTGTCTGTGGTTTTTTTTGGTTAGCATATCAACACCTTTCGCAACATCAGCTTCCTTGATTTGTTCTTTCTTTGCCAGGATAGAAGCGATGGTCGACTTGTTTTTCCCATACATCCTGGCAAGCTCAACAAATTTCACACCACTCTCATACTTTTGTATTATTTCCTTCTTCACATCTATGGTGTTTCTCACTTTCTTTACCACATGGGTACCACTAGCAAGTTTCTTTGGGCCCATGGTAGCTTATTTCACAGTTCCACAAGCACTAAACGCAATGAATTTATTGTAAAATATTTGAATGAAAGCACAGGTTAGTGTTTACTCAAGCATCAACAAAGCTAGACTGGCTCAAGGCGCCTGCGTGGGGACGTGGACAGAGCGGGCTGGCGGACAGGTCCAGTACCCGGTGGTTTGAAAATAAGGGCGAGTTCAATAATAGGGACAAAGTTGGTTCGAAAAAAGCGGTCGATTTTCGAAGAGTTCGAAAACTTGAGGTTCCATTGTATATAAAATATGAAATAACTTTTAAAAACACTTGAAATTTTGGAGTTTCCAGACATAGTGGAGAGATGTAGTGCTATGGCTCTCAGAGAATGTAAACAAGTCGAGTGGGACTCTGTGACCATATTAGAAAGTCAGGTAGGGAGAGCCGTATAGCAAGTTTGGGTCATAATTTGAAATGTCTATTAGCGGAACGTGGTTAAGCGGGGCCCTACTGTATTGCCAGTCTTGGCCTTGAATCAAGTAACTCCATTGTGTGGTATAGCATCTTCATATAATACAGTATAGGAAATGTTAACTCAATAAGGCAGTCTTTTATGGCTCTTAATTTAAGGAAAAATGAAATGATTCCATTGTCAATTATATAGATTAACTTTGGTAGTTATTGCTCATCTAAAAAGTCTACCCATTACAGGGAACATGATTTAGCATGAAATTTTTTTCTTTGGTAGGCACGGTAGCAGAAGGAGCACCAGTTATTCCCATTTCTGCACAACTCAAGTTAAACATTGATGTGGTGTGTGAGTACATCATGAAGAAGATTCCAATACCAGATCGTGACTTTATGAGAGAGCCACGACTCATTGTCATTAGGTCTTTTGATGTAAACAAACCTGGCTGTGAGGTGGAGGATTTGAAGGGTGGTGTGGCCGGTGGCTCCATTTTGAGAGGAGTTCTGAAGGTAAGCCATTGTTGAGTAGTTACTGATAATGATAGGTTGTGTGGATTCAAGATTAAGCTTAGGTATTTTTTTGTATTTATTTATTTTTTATTCTTGAAGATCTCTTGAAATGTGGATAAATTTTACTTCCAGTGACAACTTTATTTTTCTGACATTTCACTTGGAGCCAAGCAAATATGAAGGCTTGTCCCAATTTGAAAATTCCTCGGCAGATTTCCTGTACATTAATCTTGAAACGTTACACAAGACTGTGTCGTATTAAATTTCACATTATTTCTTTTGGAAAGTAGTCACCTGGTTGACACCGCTACTTTTGCATATTAGCTTTTCCAGGTAGCTAAAATTACTAGTTCATTGTATTGATTTTGGTGTTGCAAAAGATCTGTACGTTTATAAGTAATAACCTGTTTATTCAATATAAAAAATTAACATTGTCAGTCACTCATTGACTTATACTTTGGTAGGTAGTTATTGTATATTCAATGTGGCATGTTTTAGCTTTGTGCTTGAAGAAAATTTAGTGATTGAAAAAATTTGAATATAATAAAATCACTTGGCAAGCAGCAGAATGCTACATAGATAACAGTATTCAAATGGTTCCCATATACCCTCCACTTGTGGGCTGGGTATGAAATGGTGGAGAATCTCTTTCTGAAGGTAATGACATCAAAAATGCAAAATTTGAATGGAAAACTTGCAGAATTACACAGGTGCAAAGTTGGCAGTCAGGGCACAGTTTATGCATCAGTGATTTTGCCTACTTTGAGTCCGGTTTTAAGCCAATTCTGTAGCTGAATTTGACCCAGGTCCTAGCTAATTTGCTAAGTATACCTTCCATTCTATGAAGTGATTGCAAGAAAACTGCCCTGTAAGATGAACAAGGCAGTAATTGGGCCAATTTTACACAAAATTCAACAAATTCCAATTTAAAAGTCCAACATGAACACTGTAGGCATTCCAGCCATTAAAACAACCTTTACTCTTCATTAATTATGTCCCTAGGCCTCTTTATATAACATTTGCCATCCATTTGGAATCCATCATAAAATCAAAGTTTTACACTGTTTCTTGGATAATAAAATATAACGAAGAATGATTGGTCATGTTTTAGGCCATTCCAATAATTGAAACAGACTTAGTGAAAACCTGTAAAACAAACCCGAGGGGGACTATTCTTCCTCAGGAAAATTGCCAAAAATCAATTATTTCCATCACTTTCAGGTCTGTTTTGAGCTACTTTCAATCTGAGACAAACCAGAATCACCTCTTATTTCATTGGTATGTCTTTTATCAGTTGATACCAAGAAACAGCCAATAAAACCATAAAAACCACCCTAGAAAACACTTCAAAGTGACTGTTTTAAACCAAACACGAGGTCAGAGGTTTGCTTTTTCCCTTGTGTACTGCATGGGGGAAGATTTTTTTTTTTTTTATACTGTGCACATCCACTGCACAGACCCATTCTCTCATGACTAGGCCAAAATTTACTGCTCACAGCATATTTGAGGGCAATGTGCTTAAGATATAGATAGATCTGTATGAGCTACACTAGTGTAAGTAACATAGATATACAGTGGACCCCCGATTAACGATATTTTTTCACTCCAGAAGTATGTTCAGGTGCCAGTACTGACCGAATTTGTTCCCATAAGAAATATTGTGAAGTAGATTAGTCCATTTCAGACCCCCAAACATTCACGTACAAATGCACTTACATAAATACACTTACATAATTGGTCGCATTCGGAGGTAATCGTTATGCGGGGGTCCACTGTATATGGGAGACAGTGAAAAGGTTAAAAAATGCACTAGTAAATTTACAGTTTTGTTTAGGCACTCCTTCCTTCTAACATACAGGTTTATAACACACACAGTGGTTTTGTGCTGCATTATCTGGGCATTAAGTAAGGCCCTTTACTTTTTTTTTTCTCCTCAATCTACACATTCAGCATTTTTTTTTTCTTAATTGTAATGATAATTTCCATTCTTTTCAGCACATCATAATCAGAACTGGTTATGGCACAGGCTCTTTTTTTTTCTCATTGTTTCTGATGGTACAAATGGGTAACTCTCCGAGACCAAACAAGCAGGCAGTTTCCATTATATGTGCACCACCTAATACTTCTGTTTTCTTAGATACTGTACTGTCAAAGATTCACACACACACACACACACACACACACACACACACACACACACACACACACACACACACACACACACACACACACACACACACACACACACACACACACACACACACACACACACACACACACACACACACACACACACACACACACACGTACGTACGTACGTACGTACGTAAGGGATACTACAAGAGAGAGAGGAGAGGATGAACCAGCAAGGCTGGACTTAGTATTCACCTTGAGTAGTGCAGATATCGAGGACATCACATATGAAAGACCCCTTGGGGCCAGTGACCATGTGGTTTTAAGCTTCGAATACACAGTAGAGCTACAAGTGGAGGGAGAAGCAGGAAGGCCAGGACGAATGAAGCCAAACTACAAGAAAGGGGACTACACAGGAATGAGGAACTACCTGAACGGGGTTCAGTGGGACAGAGAACTGGCAGGGAAGCCAGTTAATGAGATGATGGAATATGTAGCAACAAAATGCAAGGAGGCTGAGGAGAGGTTTGTACCCAAGGGTAACAGGATTAATGAAAAAGCCAGGATGAGCCCATGGTTTACCCAAAGGTGCAGGGAGGCAAAAACCAAGTGTGCTAGGGAATGGAAGAAATATAGAAGGCAAAGGACCCAGGAGAATAAGGAGAACAGTCGTAGAGCCAGAAACGAATATGCACAGATAAGAAGGGAGGCCCAAAGACAATATGAAAATGACATAGCAGCGAAAGCCAAATCTGACCCGAAACTGTTGTACAGCCACATCAGGAGGAAAACAACAGTCAAGGACCAGGTAATCAGGCTAAGGAAGGAAGGAGGAGAGACAACAAGAAATGACCGTGAAGTATGTGAAGAACTCAACAAGAGATTCAAAGAAGTGTTCACAGAGGAGACAGAAGGGACTCCAGAAAGACGGAGAGGTGGGGCACACCACCAAGTGCTGGACACAGTGCACACAACCGAGGAAGAAGTGAAGAGGCTTCTGAGTGAGCTAGATACCTCAAAGGCAATGGGGCCAGATAACATCTCCCCATGGGTATTGAGAGAGGGAGCAGAGGCGCTATGCGTACCCCTAACAACAATATTCAATACGTCTATCGAAACAGGGAGATTGCCTGAGGCATAGAAGACAGCAAATGTAGTCCCAATCTTTAAAAAAGGAGACAGACATGAAGCATTAAACTACAGACCAGTGTCACTGACATGTATAGTATGCAAAATCATGGAGAAGATTATCAGGAGAAGAGTGGTGGAACACCTAGAAAGGAATGATCTCATCAACAGCAGCCAACATGGTTTCAGGGACGGGAAATCCTGTGTCACAAACCTACTGGAGTTCTATGACATGGTGACAGCAGTAAGACAAGAGAGAGAGGGGTGGGTGGATTGCATTTTCTTGGACTGCAAGAAGGCGTTTGACACAGTTCCACACGAGATTGGTGCAAAAACTGGAGGACCAAGCAGGAATAACAGGGAAGGCACTACAATGGATCAGGGAATACTTGTCAGGAAGACAGCAGCGAGTCATGGTACGTGGCGAGGTGTCAGAGTGGGCACCTGTGACCAGCGGGGTCCCGCAGGGGTCAGTCCTAGGACCAGTGCTGTTTCTGGTATTTGTGAACGACATGACGGAAGGAATAGACTCTGAGGTGTCCCTGTTTGCAGATGACGTGAAGTTGATGAGAAGAATTCACTCGATCGAAGACCAGGCAGAACTACAAATGGATCTGGACAGGGTGCAGACCTGGTCCAGCAATTGGCTCCTGGAGTTCAATCCCACCAAGTGCAAAGTCATGAAGATTGGGGAAGGGCAAAGAAGGCCGCAGACGGAGTAGAGTCTTGGGGGTCAGAGACTACAAACCTCACTCAAGAAAAAAGATCTTGGGGTGAGTATAACACCAGGCACATCTCCTGAAGCGCACATCAACCAAATAACTGCTGCAGCATATGGGCGCCTAGCAAACCTCAGAACAGCATTCCGACATCTTAATAAGGAATCATTCAGGACCCTGTACACCGTGTATGTTAGGCCCATATTGGAGTATGCGGCACCAGTTTGGAACCCACACCTAGCCAAGCACGTGAAGAAACTAGAGAAAGTGCAAAGGTTTGCAACAAGACTAGTCCCAGAGCTAAGAGGTATGTCCTACGAGGAGAGGTTAAGGGAAATCAACCTGACGACACTGGAGGACAGGAGAGATAGGGGGGACATGATAACGACATACAAAATACTGAGAGGAATTGACAAGGTGGACAAAGGATGTTCCAGAGATTGGACACAGTAACAAGGGGACACAGTTGGAAGCTGAAGACACAGATGAATCACAGGGATGTTAGGAAGTATTTCTTCAGCCACAGAGTAGTCAGTAAGTGGAATAGTTTGGGAAGCGATGTAGTGGAGGCAGGATCCTTACATAGCTTTAAGCAGAGGTATGATAAAGCTCACGGCTCAGGGAGAGTGACCTAGTAGCGATCAGTGAAGAGGCGGGGCCAGGAGCTCGGACTCGACCCCCGCAACCTCAACTAGGTGAGTACACAGACACACACACACACACACACACAGACACACACACACACACACACACACACACACACACACACACACACACACACACACACACACACACACACACACACACACACACACACACACACACACACACACACACACACACACACACACACACACACACACACACAGACACACACAGACACAGACACACACAGACACAGACACACACACACACACAGACACACACACAGACACACACACACACAGACACACACACATAGACACACACACATAGACACACACACACACACACACACACACACACACACACACACACACACACACACACACACACACACACACACACACACACACACACACAGACACAGACAGACACACACACACACACACACATACATACACATACATACACACACACAGACACAGACACACACACACAGACACACACACAGACACACACACACACACACACACACACACACACACACACACACACACACACACACACACACACACACACACACACACACACCACACACACACAGTATTTGTCTTGACACTTCCAGCATCAGCAGTATTCCTCTTGATTGCCATGGTTAATGTCTATAGATGAGAGAGTACAAGGAAAAAATTAAATTCAAATAAACATACGAGTCTTCCATTCACAGAACTTCCACGAGGCAACTGATGGAATGAGTGACTAGTGAAAGAAGGTTGTGCAATGCCTTTTTTCAAAAATAAACAGTTACTCTTCTTCTCCATAGGCCCAGCAGAGAGGAAGGGTGGGGGGGAGAGATCTTATGGCAGCCACTACCATGATCTCATGTGCTGTCAGACACAACAGACACTGCAGTTCATGGTTTAATATGTAGCTCCTGTTAATGAGGATTCTCATATATTTGAATGGCAGTCACTGAAGTGACTACAAGATACTCATTTGACTTGTAGGGGTTTTTGTTAGCTTATTACAAAATAATTGCATGAGTAGATTTGACTAATAAATCTATATTCATAATTTTCATAGATTGGCCAAGAGATAGAGGTGCGACCAGGAATCATATCACGTGATCCAGAGTCTGGGCGAGTTGTTTGTAAGCCAATCAGATCTAGAATCATATCCCTCTTTGCTGAGACTAATGAACTACAGTTTGCTGTTCCTGGTGGTCTAATTGGTAAGTTCTGACATTTAGTTAATACAGTACAGTATAATTGTTTTGTATATATTTTGCATGAAAACTTTAAACATTGTTTCACATACCATTTTGTACTGTAGTCCCAGAAAGACATTTACTCTTGTTGAGTGAAACTAAGTAACTCATCTTTTTTTTTTTTTTTCCCCCGATGCTGGGTCATCTTGTAATGGAGTTGCAGCTTGAGTGACTTAGTGTCTGATTTAAGAACTCAGCACTTCCTCCCCCCTCCCTTTATTTTTCTCTCTCTCAAGTAGCTGTGCAGTGTGAATATCGGGCACAAAATTTAGGGTGTAGAAAATGAGAGGTAATGTGGGGTTACCGAGGGTGTAATTCAAAGGGCTGAGGAGGGGGTTGTTGAGGTGGTTTGGGCATGTAGAGAGGATGTTGAGGGATAGGACGATGGAGAGTGTATAAAACTTGGGTGGAAGGTAGGAGGGGTAGGGGTCCAAGGAATGGTTGGAAGGAGTGAGGCAAAAGAAGCTTTTTAGGGGCTTGAGTATCCAGTGGGGTTGTGTGAGTGCACTAGACAGGAATGAAAGGAGAAGAGAGATTTTTAATGGATGCGCTGTTGTGATGTGAGCAAGGTAACTTTTATGAAAGAATTCAGGAAACCAGTCCTGAAGGTGGAAAGTGCAGTGCTTGCACTCTGATGATACACTCAAGAGTAATCTGAATTGTGATGTCAGCACACTTTTGTAAAGACAGTGATTTTTGAATGGAGATTGTGAATATTTTTTTGTCCCCTCTAGATAGATGGCGATTGTGAATATTTTTTTGTCCCCTCTAGATAGATGGCTGTTGAAGTAAACAGAAAAATGTACTAATCTGGTGATTGCATCAACCTATGTCACAAAGTATTATGAGAATAATATCTATTTTGTAGAAAAGTAATACCTTTACCTCTACTGTATCTGAAGGGCTTCAAGAGTTTGTCTAGTGCTTGCATAATCAACTAGGCTTCTTATGCTGGCAGCCTGCTGGCCCACATAAACATTACAGCCTGGTTGATCAGGCACTTGGCAGAGGTATTTATCAAGTTTCCTCTTTAAGACTTCTACACTTGTTCCGACTGCTCGTATTTTTTACTAAAATCATTTATACGTACAGTTTTTATATACTCTACAGTTTAACAAGAAGGGAAGGCTGCCCATGGCAGTGTTGACAAAGTTATCCCCCATCCTCTGCTTAGCTTAACCCTTTCAAGGTTGACAGGCCGTCTCAGAGACTTGTTCTCAGGGTCGGCCAAATTTCCAAAAAAAAAAAAAAAAAAAAAAAAAATATTAAAAGATAGAATTTTTTATTGATCATAATGACACCAAAAGTATGAAATATGATGGAAAACTTACGGAATTATGCTCTTGCGAAGTTAGCGGTCTCGACGACATTTACGCATCGGCGATTTTGCCCACTTTGAGCCCTGTTTTCGGCCAATTCCAGTGTACTGGTTGACAAAAATCATAACTATTTTGCTAGAACTGTTTTTTCTATCGAATGAGTACAAGAAACCACCCATTTACCGATTTCAACTATCCAATACGGTGGTCAGAATTTAGCAATTTTGCTAATTTCACACACATTTCAAAAGATGCCAATTTCCAAAAAGGGTCCAGAATAAACAAAAAAGACATTCCTGGCACTAAAATAACATTTCCTCTGTTCATTAGTCACGTTCCCATGCCCCTCTTACATTCTTTTGCTTTCCACTTTGAATTTTTATTCTCACAAAAAAATAGAAGATTTACTGTTACGCAGACTACTGCATTAGTGTAGAAATGGTATAAATAATATCAGCTCATTTGTGAAAGAATATTAGACTCACCAGTTGATGTGTATTGGACGCATAGCATGATTTGTTTACTTTTGAACTTTGGTAAAAATCTAACATTTTTGCTACTTTGAGCTCAATTTCAAGGTACTTTTCTTTGTAAAACCAGTCAAAATCATCTCAATTTCTGTAATATGTCTTCCATTCTATAAAATGAGACCAGGAAAACTAGAATACAACAATAAATACCATACGAAAATACAGTGCAAAGTCGCTGTTTTAATCCAAAAACACGGTCAAAGTTTTTTTTTTTTCTCATTACGCACTGTGTGCTGCAGGATTTTTTTTATACCGCGCACACTGACAACATAGACCCATTCTTTCATATGTAGGCCTACCAGCTTTCTCTCACTAGATTTGAGGGCGCTAGAATTTAGGCGTACTAGTACATCAAAAACCCTGGTGCGTAAGCCGCACTAGTACGGCCGAAACCCTGAAAGGGTTAATGCTTAAGTATAATTGTTACTTTACATTACCTCAAGTAATTAGAAAATGAAATGTAGCTGTTTTTGTAACTATCTCTAAATTGATTCATTCCTTTGATTTATGCAGGTAAAAATTTCTTACCTAGGTAGTAGGTTGGTAGACTGCAAGCACCCAGGGAGGTACTACCGTCCTGTCATGCGAGTGTAAAACGAAAGCCTGTGATTGTTTTACATGATGCTAGGATTGCTGGTGTCTTTTTTCTGTCTCATAAAAATGCAATTTCAAGTACATCTTGCTACTTCTACATACACTGAGGTCACACTACACACATGTACAAGCATATATTATACACATCCCTCTGGGTTTTCTATTTTCTTACTAGTTCTTGTTCTTGTTTATTTCCTCTTGTCTCCATGGGGAAGTGGCACAGAATTCTTCCTCTGTAAGCCATGCATGTCGTAAGAGGCGATTAAAATGCCGGGAGCAAGGGGTTAGTAACCCCTTCTCTGTATACATTACTAAAGTTAAAAAGAGAAACTTTTGTTTTTCTTTTTGGGCCACCCTACTTCAGTGGGATACAGCTGGTTTGTTGAAAGAAGAAAAATTCTTACGTTACCCTCTAAATCCTCCCAGTGAAGTATTACAGTTGAATATAGTTGCAAAATATAAATCACCTGATGAAGTTTTACAGTAAAATTCCTGTGAACTAGTTCATATTATTTTTTCAATATTTTGAGACATTTGATTAGTGTGTATTTATGGGGAACTTTTTGTGAAAGAAATCCTTGCTTCAACAGGTGTTGGCACGAAGATAGACCCAACCCTCTGTCGAGCAGATCGTATGGTGGGACAAGTGCTTGGAGCTATAGGTTCCCTTCCTGAGATCTTCACGGAACTTGAGATATCTTACTTCCTTCTTAGGAGATTATTAGGTGTTCGTACAGAAGGTGACAAGAAAGGTGCCAAGGTGAGATGTACTGTATATTATATACTGAATTTTTGTAGGTTTCATTATTTGGTAGTGGCTAATACACCATAGCCATAGTTTACAAATCTGTTATTATGTGGTTACTAAATTTATGCCATCAAGCCAGCTATATATAGTTGCCAGTGCAGAAATCATTGAGGTTGTTTCACATTTAACAGCTATCACTGCAGTTTGTGAGCCTTTAAAATCCTCTAATGAGAGAAATTTGAGGTCTGTTCCTAATGGCTGTACATCATTTACCATTTTATAATAGACTGGAAGAACTTTACTTTAGGGATCCATCAGTATCAAGGAAAAGTGAAAGAAAAACATTTTAATAGGTAGCAGTATGCCTTCAAGTATCATTTCCATCTACACTACTATGTGCCAGGAATCTGGGCAGTGCATGTAAAGAATGCTCAGAATTTGATTTATTATAGCCATAACACTATTCTGGTAAATAAAACCATAAATTTCATCTGGGAATTTAGCCATGTTGAATGAAGTAGTGGCCTGACAAAGAAAACCCTTTCACTCATTCAGTCACTGTCTTGCCAGAAGAGTGCCGACATCACAGTTCAGATGACTTTAAAGAGCACAACATCCCAACTTCTCCTTTAGTGCAGTCCCTCTACTTTGCACATCCTGCCAGCAGGTTAGGAATTCTTCCCCCCATTAGTAATGTGTATTGTAAAAGGCAACAAAAATGCCAGGAACAAGAGCTAGTAACCCCTTCTGTATAAATTGCAGAAAGGACAAAGTAAAAAATAGTGTAAGAAAGATGTGGAAGCATGAGAATGGAGGAATATTTTAATATTGAACTGCCATTTCCTTAATCATGGGGCTGATAACCTCTACAACAAAAAAAAAAAAAACTTAAGTTCACCAGATTGTGTTGCCATAAATCTTACTTGGCATAACTGCCCCTGTCAACTCAGGTGTTAAACATGCATAAAAATGTTAATAAAAACTGGGAGAGGATATATATCATAAATATATCAAGGGCAGCTAATGATGGGTTTGGTGATCTCAGAAGAAAATACTTCTATTGAAATACTGTATTATACTTTGCCCTTTAAGGATTATATAAAGATACAAGGATATATATAAGGATTATATAAAGAAAAGTTGCAAAGGTTAGTGGATGAATTTGGGAGGGTGTCTAAAGGTAGAAAGTTGAAAGTGAACATAGATAAGAGTAAGGTGATAGGAGTATCAAATGATTTAGATAAAGAAAAATTGGATACCACATTGGAGGGAGGGAGTATAGAAGTGAATGTTTTCAGATATTTGGGAGTTGACTTGCCAGCAGATGGGTTTATGAAGGACGAGGTTAACCATAGAATTGATGAAGAAAAAAAAGGCGAGTGGTGTGTTTAGGGATCTCTGGAGACAAAAAAAGTTATCCATGGAGGCAAAGAAGGGAATGTATGAAAGTATAGTGGTACCAACACTCTTATATGGATGTGATGCATGGGTTATAAATGCTGCAATGAGGAGGCGACTGGAGGCAGTGGAGAGGTCTTATCTAAGGGCAATGTGTGGTGTAAATGTTATGCAGAGAATTCGTAGTGTGGTAATTAGGAGGTGTGGCATTACTAAAAGTATTAGTCAGAGGGCTGAAGAGGGGCTGTTCAGGTGGTTTGGTCATTTAGAGAGAATGGAACAAAGTAGAATGACTTGGAGAGGCAATAAATCTGTAGAAGAAAGGCAGGGTAGGGGTCGTCCCCGAAAAGGTTGGAGGGACAGGGTAAAGGAGATTTTGTGGGTGAGGGGCTTGGATTTCCAGCAAGTGTGCATGAGCATGATAGGAGCGAATGGAAGCGAATGGATTTTGGGACCTGACGAGCTGTTGGAGTGTGAGCAGGGTAATATTTTGTGAAGGGATTTGGGGAAACTGATTAGCAAGACTTGAATCCTGGAAATGGGAAGTACAATGTCTGCACTTTAACCCTTAAACTGTCCAAACAGATCTATGTTCACATGCGTAGTGCTCCAAAAGTACCTCTACGTTTTTTTACATTTTCAAATATAACAAAAAAAAACGTAGATCAAAGTTTTTTTTACATGTTTTCAAATGTAAAAAATAAAAAGAAGCTCTACGTTTTTTTACATACTTTCAAATGTTGAAAACACGTAGATCTTTGTTTGGATAGTTTAAGGGTTAAAGGAGGGGTTTGGGATATTGGCAGTTTGGAGTAGAGATGTATCGGATGTGAAAATTTAGATATCTGCTGGTGCAATGTGTATGAGGGTGTCTTACTTATTTTGCGGATGCAGATGTGGATGTAAGAAATTGTGTGGATGTTCCGTGGATGTTGATGAGGATGTAAGAAATTGTGTGGATGTTGTGTGGATTCGGATGCGGATATCTCTTATGTGTGAGTGATGGTGAAAGTGTTGAATGATGAAAGTTTTTTCATTCTGTTTGGGTTTTACTTTCTTTTTGGGTCACCCTGCCATGGTGAGAAACAGCCAATGTGTTAAAAAAAAAAAACTTTGCCCTTTCTTCTCTGCAAGGTTATTTATCTTCTAAATCTAAAATATGTTGATGGTGTAAGTGGGAGGAGTTATGGACCTGAGATACCTTGCTAAGTTACACCAGTGATTAAAGTACGTATTCTGTATCTAGTTAGTCAAGGGGAAGGGTAACAGGATATTCATTGCAATTTTCTACTCAGCTTACACATTTTTCTTTCTTTACCTTCCATTGAAATTTCATATATGGAATTTCAATTTAGTGGAATTCATAACCCATCTATACTATGCAGGATCTTTTATTTAAAGTTCTGTCATAATAAGCTTTACAAGAAATTAGGAAAATTAATAAATTTTTTCTTAAAAGGTTCAAAAGCTGACAAAGAATGAAATGTTAATGGTTAACATCGGCTCCTTGTCAACTGGTGGAAGAGTTTTAGCTGTTAAGGCAGATTTGGCCAAAATTACTCTAACACAGCCAGTTTGTACTGAAGAAGGAGAAAAAATTGCACTATCACGTAGGATTGATAAGCACTGGCGGTAAGTACCAAAGAAATTCTTTCAAGGATTGCAACAGTCTGGACTTATTGTTTTATATGGTAAACATTTGTCCGTGTAGTAAAATATTTTGAACTTTAAATGAGCTCGTGAGTGTCTACCGTTTCTAATTTGTCTTGCACGCTTGCAGCAGTGGTGTAATAGTAATACAGAATTACACCTTATGAAATATTGACATTTTTGCTTTTTTGTCAAATTTAGATTGCATTTATTGTACCTGCACTGCTTTCAATATTAAATGTACTGAGAAATATATATTTCCTTTCAGTTTAATTGGCTGGGGACAAATTCGGCGAGGTGTCACCATAAAACCAGAGTAATGTTAACTTAAAATATATTATTACTAATTTAAATGAGATTTGATCAAGAGAAGGCACTATTTTTTTTTTAAGGAAATGTCTAATAATTTTATAAGAATTCTTTCTTTTCAAACATGTGTATGTACTGTTACAAGCTGCCAGTAAAATATTTTTAAAATTTATATTGGTAAAATAGTTTAAACAGTGTTGGTCTTATGTTAAATCTTAATACTGTTGATCTGCCTTTGCAAAAAAAAAATTAAAAAAAAAAAAACCCGAGTGCCTAAATATTGAATATAATTTTACTATTAGATGTATAAAATATATATATAAATTCTCATGAGGTAAAGACTAATTTCAAACTGTATGGTACATTTTCATCTAGGTTTCTAATAAAACATTACCAGTTGTACAAGTGTTTATACTATCATCAAAGATTTTTTAAATACACTTTGTTTTAGAAAAGAGCTAGGTTTAATATATCTGATGCCATGTTTTAGACCCATGAACTTTAATATGAGTGGGCAGTGAGGGCAGATAAGCCTTCAGGTATATTCTGGTCTAGATCTTTGATTCCTTGCTTTCATGTAGGACGTTTCATGGTGATGCCAGCTGTCTTCGAAGAGTTTATTTGGCTTTCATGTACCTGAAGCACTTTTCAACCAACATGTAGCTGATTCTGGGGGTCATTGCCTCTGTAGCCTTGTCCCAGACCAGGCTGTCTGGTTGATGGAATGATCATAAAAATTGTGCTCAACTAAGGAGAAACTGACTTTAGGAACTGCCAAGTTTCCTCTTGAAAATAGGTAGGGTCTGTTGGAAATGCCCCATATGTATGAAGACTGGGTAAAGTCTTTGGCCAATTTCACTTATTGAGTTATGTCCTTAGTGTACTCATTGTACCTCTTTTCCCTGAAAGCATTTTGCACCAAGTGCTGAGCCTCTTGCTATCATAGGAAGAAATTTTAGTGCAGATTTGGAACCAATCTCATACAGCAGGCAGGCAGTGTGTGTGTGTGTGTGTGTGTGTGTGTGTGTGTGTGTGTGTGTGTTGTGTGTGTGTTGTGTGTGTGTGTGTTTGTGTGTGTGTGTTAGTGTGTGTGTGTGTGTTAGTGTGTGTGTGTTAGTGTTAGTGTTAGGAGTGAGTGGAGACGAATGGTTTTGGAGACCTGACGAGCTGTTGGAATGTGAGCAAGGTAATATTTTGTGAAGGGATTCAGGGAAACCAGTTAGCCTGACTTGAGTCCTGGAATGGGAAGTACAATATTTGCACTTTCAAGGAGGGGTTTGGGATATTGGCAGTGTGGAGTAACTCGAAACTGTCATATTTGAGCACATCTGCAAAGACAGTGATTATGTGTGAGTGATGATGAGTGTTGAATGTTGATAGTATTTTTTTTCCTTTTTGGGTCACCCTGCCTCAGCCTCAGGGAAATAACCGATGTGTTAATTTTTTTTATTTTTAACAGCTGTTTCCCACCGAGGCAGGGTGACCCAAAAAGCAAGAAAAACTCAAAAAGAAAGAAAAAACTTTCATCATTCAACACTTTCACCATCACTCATACAAATCACCATCTTTGCAGAGGCTCTCAGATACAACTGCTTAGATATCCCTCCAAACTGCCAATATCCCAAACCCCTCCTTTACAAAAAAAAAAAAAAAAAAAAATTAACATGTCGGCCGTTTCCCACCAAGGCAGGGTGACCCAAAAGAAAGAAAAAAAAAATTTCATAATCATTCAACACTTTCACCATCACACATTCATAATCACTGTCTTTGCAGAGGCACCCAGATACGACAGTTTAGATAGTCACTCCAAACTGCCAATATATTCCAAACCCCTCCTTTAAAGTGCAGGTATTGTACTTCCCATTTCTAGGACTCAAGTCAGGCTAACTGGTTTCCCTGAATCCCTCCACAAAATATTACCCTGCTCACATTCCAACAGCTCGTCAGGTCCCAAAAACCATTTGTCTCCATTCACTGCTATCTAACACACTCATGCACGCTTGCTGGAAACTCAAGCCCCTTGCTCACAGAACCTCCTTTACCCCCTCCCTCCAACCTTTTTGAGGACGACTCCTACCCCGCCTTCCTTCCCCTACAGATTTATATGCAACCACCCAGGGAGGTACTACTGTCCTACCCCTCAAGGAAGGCTCCTTGATGTTGGTGAGGGCCTCTTAATCTAGGGCATTAGATCTGTGTTCCAGTTCCCTGAATACCTTTCACATGCCCCCCACAGGCACTGCATAATCCTACAGGTTTAGCACTCCCCCTTTATAATAATAATAATAACTACCATCCTACCAAGTGAGTGTAAAATGGAAGCCTGTATTTGTTTTAAATGATGGTAGGATTGCTGGTGTCTTTTTTCTGTATCATAAAAATGCAAGATTTCAGGTATGTCTTGCTACTTCTACCTACACTTAGGTCATACTACATATGCTTGTGTGCTCCCCCATGATTATAATACGTCATAATAATAATACACATACATGTTCACGTTTATGTATACAAACTCATCTGAGTTGTCTTTGATTTTATCCTAGTAGTTCTTGTTCTTATTGCTTTTCCTTTCATATCCATGGGGAAGTGGAATAAGAATCTTTCCTCCGTAAACCATGCGTGTTGTAAAAGTCAACTAAAAATGCCAGGAGCAATGGGCTAGTAACACCTTTTCCTGTATAGCTTACTAAACAGAAAAAGAAGAAAAAAAATATATATATATTTTTTTTCAGAAGTGAGAACATACAGTGAGGCTTAACTTGCATGTCGTGAAAGACAGGCTAACACACTTGTTGTGTGGTAATTCTAGTAGGGACTACAAAATTAAACTTGCTAGTTTACCACTCTGAAAATCCAAGGGTGTTTACAAAAAACAATGTGATAAAAAGTAAACTCAGTGTAATATAGAGGGCTAATAGTAGAGCTTGGGTAACAAGGTAGTTTTTCACTAAGTAGATATATGAAGTGGTTCCCCCAAGTGTGAAGCAGTACCTTGCAGAAAAAAATTCCATTAAAAGCATTTCTGGTAATGGATAATGCTCCTGCTCATCCTCCAGGCTTGGAGGGCAAGCAAACTGTGTGTCAGTCAGAGATTTTGAAGGCTTTGAGGCAGAGCCTGTAGTGAAGGATAATGTTTCTCTAGGCCAGTCCATGGGTTTGGAAATGGATGATGAGGATGTAAAGGATTTGGTGGAGGAGCATAAGAACGAGCTTACCATAGAAGAACTTCAAGACTCAAAAAAGGAGCAGCAACAAGTGGTTGAGGAAATTACTTTAGAGGAGGAGGGAAGCAGTAAGGGGATCATTGCCACTGCAGAAATTAAGGAACTATGTTACCATTGGGCTCAAACACAGAGCCTGGTGCAAAAATGGCATCTTAGCATCAGCCTATTCAGTGACAATGTTGTTGACCACTTTAAAAAAATTTTGAAAAGTCACCAAAAGGAGACAACACTGGACAAATGGTAGTGAATCCCCATCATCTTCAGGTGCTACTGCACAGTCAGAAAAGAGAAAAAACACCAGATGGGCAGTTACCAGATGTTTTTATGGAATATGATATACATACTTTTCAAACAACATCTCTCCACCTTCCTCTTAGGCCATCAACACTCCTCAGCAAAGGTAAAATGCAGTTAAATTTTCATTTATTTCATGTATTTGTTGTTTTTATAGTCTTCACATGTGATTTTTATGCATGCAAATATTACTATACAGCTTTAAATAAGCAATATTTTCACTTAAAATGTTTTATAATTGGTAATTTTTGGGGGTCTGGAATGGATTAATTCAATTTACTTATTTCTTTTGGTTAAAATTGATTCAATATTCGTACAGCTCACTACTTGAACAGCCTCATGGAACGGATTAAGTTCGATTATCAAGGTATCACTGTACTAGAAAATAGTACAAGGAAGGAACACTGTTGTGGAAGATTGGCTGACCAAGTGCCGTCTTAAAAGAATGGCGAGGCAGAAATAGTTACACTGTGATGGGAATGAGTATTGAGTGTAATTCTACTATGAAAGTGCTGGTTTACTCTTAGTAAATGTACCTGAATTACTTACTCATTTAAAAAAATGGCTACACATCCTACTTTATTTAGGGATTTGGAACTATCATAGTGCATGGCTATATCATGAGACTGTGGTTGAAAGTGTTCAAGAATGAGCATAAGTTAGTCTTAGAGAAGTGAACTTAAGGGCATGAAAGGGGGGAAAAAAGCAAACTTGAATTGTCAAAGCCTCTCCATGACAGAAAAATAAATTTATTTATTATTATTACAGTACAGTATATTAAATTTAAGTCATATGATAGTGGATAGGGAAACAATGTGGCAGATGTTTCAAATATATTGCATAGGTAGTAAGGAGCTGCAGACAGTGAGGCTCAGGTTAGGATATATACTATGTAGGACCCTTATAGGTTAAGAACTTATTTTTGATTATAATAATACTGTGTAGGAGGGGGGATTATATTTCATTAAAAGCAGGTTTTAGACAGGGGTGTGTGATGTCACCATGGTTATTAAACATCTTTACAGATGAGGTTAGCACTTAATTATGATTATAATAATTTATAGGTAAGGTAAAAAGTGAATGTTAATTGTTGGGGAGAGGTGTGGTAATAATAGATAAATTTGATACAGATGGAGTCATCACAATTGTTCTTTGCCAGTGATATGGCTCTTTTGGGAGATTCGAAAGAGAAGCTGTAAAGGTTGGTAGAGGAATTTGGGAGGGTATGTAAAGGATGGCTCTATGAATGTGAAAGATGAGGTGAACCAGAGTTAATGATGGGTAAAAAAATTGGGTGGCACGTGTGGAGAGACAACTTCATCCATGGAAGCAAAAAAGGAAATATACCAGAGTATGGTGGTACCAAAACTTGTGGGTTTGAAGCATGAGTTTTAACCCTTTTGGGGTTTCGGCCGTACTAGTACGGCTTACGCGCCAGGGTTTTTGACGTACTAGTACGCATAAATTTTAGCGCCCTCAAATCTAGCAAGAGAAAGCTGGTAGGCCTACATATGAAAGAATGGGCCTATGTGGTCAGTGTGCGCAGTATAAAAAAAATCCTGCAGCACACAGTGCATAATGAGAAAAAAAACTTTGACCATGCTTTTGGTTTAAAACAGCGACTTTGCACTGTATTTTCGTATGGTATTTATTGTTGTATTCTAGCTTTCCTGGTCTCATTGTATAGAATGGAAGACATATTACAGAAATTGAGATGATTTTGACTTTTACAATGAAAAGTACCTTGAAATTGAGCTCAAAGTAGCAGAAATGTTCGACTTTTTCCAAAGTTCAAAAGTAAACAAATCATGCTAATCGTCCAATACACGTCAACTGGTGAGTCTAATATTCTTTCACAAGTGCGCCGATATTATTTATACCATTTCTACACTAATGCAGTAGTCTGCATAACAGTAAATCTTACTTTTTTGTGAGAATAAAAAAATCAAAGTGGAAAGCAAAAGAAATGTAAGAGGTGCCTGGGGACGTGACTGATGAACAGAGGAAATGTTATTTTAGTGCCAGGAATGTCTTTCTTGTTTATTCTGGACCCTATTTGGAAATTGGCATCTTTTGAAATTTGTGTGAAATTGGCAAAATTGCTAAATTCTGACCACTTGATTGGATAGTTGAAATTGGTAAATGGGTGATTTCTTGTACTCATTCAATAGAAAAAATGGAGTTCTAGCGAAATAGTTATGATTTTTGTTGACTAGTACACTGGAATTGGCCGAAAATAGGGCAAAATCGCCGATGCGTAAACATCGTCAAGACCGCTAACTTCGTGAGAGCATAATTCTGTAAGTTTTCCATCAAATTTCATACTTTTGGTGTCATTATGATTGGGAAAAGATTCTCTATCTTTTCATAAGAAAAACAAAAATTTTTTTTTTTTTAAAATTTTGGCAACCCTGAGAACAAGTCTCTGAGAGGGCCTGGCGACCCTCAAAGGGTTAAACATTACAGTGAGGAGGCTACAGGTCAGAGAAATGTTTGAGGCAAATGTGTGGTGTGACTTTCATGCAGAGATTAGGTGGTGTTGGAGCCACCAGAAATATAATGCAGTGTGGACATTTAGAGAGGATCGAGCAAAGTAGGATGACTAGGAGGGTACTTAAATCTTGGGTGGAAGTAAGGAGGAGGATAGGTCATCATCCCAGGAAAAGTTGGAAGGAAGGGTAAAAGGGGTTTTAAGTACTGTGGCTGGAACATTGAAAAGGCTTGGGTGAGCACATTAGATTAAAGTGAAAGAAAGTGGAATTTATGGCTTGACATGCTGTGCAGGATAATATTTATGAAGGAATTCTGGGAAACAGGTTAGCCAGGCTCAAGTCATGGAGGTGAGAGGTATAGTACCTGCAATCTGAAGGAGGGGTGGGAATGCTACAGTCAGAATGTAATCTTAATTGTGATGTCATTACACTTTTAACAAGGCAGTGACTGAATATATTGATTATGAATATTTCCTCCTTTGGGGTCATCCTTCATTGGTTGGAGATGGCCGTTGAGGTAAAAATAAAATAATTATTGGCCTTGTCAGTTATAGCTAACTGACCGTTTCATATTATATTCTAGTTGCCCTTTTTTTGTTTGTCTGTTTTAATTTGGAATTAAGGAAAGAGTATGATGACTTAATTCTTTTATTAAAATTCATTTTGTATTTATAATCGTACAATCCTTAACTTAAACCTTAGGTCTTACTTAATATAACATTAATTTGTAGATATTCAGTGACTCATTGGAAAAGATAATTTATGCATTTAACTAGTTTCAAAATAAAGCATGGACCTCAATATATGTCCCTTTCTTGAGCCTCAAGCCTTGATGTTACAATTTAGCAATGAGAGAGAGAGAGAGCTGTCCCAAAAATTAAGTTAATAAAAACAAACTTAAAATTCTAAAACCTGCATTTGACAATAAAATGAACTGTCCAGTGATAAATTCTATGCTCCTGAATTTGCTATTTATACATCTGAATAACCTTCAAAATGTGTTTTAAGCTATAATATATCCATTTATAATAGGATAAAAGTGTCTATCTCCTTAAAGAAAATACATTATAATCAAAAGAAGCGCTAAACCGCAAGGGTTATAAAGAAAATACAAACTGCTCCCAGCCTCAACATCCTACTGGAAAATCATTACACTAACATATTTCTGGACCAGTGTCAATGCAACACGTGCACTTATGCCTCGGATCCTTTGAACATTGCTTGAGAGCACATAAGACCATATATTGAGTGCAATTTCTTCTTGCAATCTAAGTCACTACCTGTTGCAAACAAGTCAAATATGGAATTTTAGAGACATTCTCAAGCAGTTTTCTCATAGAACACTGGTGCCATGTCATATGTAAACATTAAGAAGGTAAGAGAGATGGTTGAGGTGCAGGATGAGGAGTCATGATATTACCAGGTGGAGCACTGGATTGGGTCATTTGGGGAGGACCCCCATGAACTGTGGGGATATGAACTGGATGAGAAGGGATAATGTTTCCAGGGGCTGCATTAGTCTGGGGCATTTGGGTAAGCCCTGCATGGATTATACCCATTTGGGGTTGATGTGGAGGCACCAAATTTCCAGGAGCATTCGTAGGTAGAATTTGGGGATGTCCAACTTGAACTGAACCCATCTGAGGTGGATGGGAAGGAACCATGTTTCCTGGAGTGGCACTGGTTGGTATCATTTGGGCATGACTTTGATGAACAGGAGGGATTAAGTTGCTATGAACACTGCCTGCTTGAGTTATCTGTGTAGATGTAGGGTGGGCTGAGGGCAGTTGGGTTTGGATCCCACTAATTGTGGGTTGGACATTGGATGGGACAGCAGAGGTTGGGCCATTGACAGCAGGAGTGGTATTGGTAGGAACCGGAACATTTGGTGCAGGTGTAGCAGCAGCTGACGTCACACCAGTGGAGGCTAGGCAATAAGGGATACTATTAGGACAGGAAACAATACATGGGCATGCAACATGTATATGCATAACTTTTACCCCGCCCCACTTTCCCACATACATCCACACATGGAAGCAGTACTGTATTAAACTATGAGGAAATACAACAGATATGGGAGAGAGAGAAAGACTTGACTGCACACAAACTAAATGTACTATTGGCAGGTGTTCATAACTATGAAATTTAAGAATTGTTTAGAACAATATACCATGGTCAATATTTTGATTATGTGCCCAGTGGCTCTGTGTTGATGCTGTAGATATTTAGTGACCATTTTTGAGATGAATGTTATGAAATACATTTTCAGAATATTGGAAGCAAAAGTAATGAGGCAGGGCCAGGAAACAGAGCTCTAGCCCTGACACTATTTTAATAGTTACTGTCAAGCCAATCAGTGGGCATGCAAAATTCACTTGTCATCCCTGCTGCTCCAACACGCTAACTAACTGACCCTGCTGAAAGTCCCACCTTTAATGCACACACACTTTCACAGAAACTAGCTTGTTGTATTTATTTAATTTTCCTCTTGGATTCTTTCCTGCCTCCACTAACCCCTGCTCTTCACTCCCTTGTCACCTTTGCACATTCCTCCCTTCGTGCATCCCTACCGAAGCACCATACCACCTTTCTGGGTTAGCACTTAACTTTACATTAAAGTAACCACCCAAAGTTAACATTTTATCCAGTTCAGAGTCCAAATTGGTCGTTTTAAACTTTGATGCACTGATCGCAAATCTGAGCTTGTTTAGTTTAGCATAATTTTTTTTTTTTTTAATCTTAGGGTCAATATTTTGGCTATTATAGGTAGAAAAAACCACGATATGTTACCTAACAATCATAGTTATTACATTATGCACAGCTATTAAGTATGGTGCATGCAAAGACAAAAACTAATCTTTAATAACAAATTCATTACATATGCATAAAAAAAAATGAAATTTCCAGTCATACAGTTATATCACAGTTTTAGGCTTTTTCACTTGTTTAGTATTGCTCTCTTGCACCAGTGTGTAGCACTGATCATCAGATGTTTCTGATATCTCTTCTCCGTGATTGCTATGTCTTGGTGAAATTTTTTGCCATGGGGTTTAATTCACAGAAACTGTATTTGCTGGAGCAAAACTAAGTTCAGATTTTAATTTAGCATCCCACAGTTACAAACACATTTTTAAATGTGAACTGAAATTATTGTTAGCCAGTATTACTAACCCTGGGGTACAACTCTACCTATATATATGCATTATTAGAGTTCAATCTTAAAATTTTATGGTAATGAGCATGGGAGCAGCATATTGGAGAACAATAATACACACTAGAAGGGAAATGACTTCATCAGAAAGAAAAAGACCTAGGGTGGATTATCACCCAAAGCAGGATAACTTCAATGATATTAGTATCAGAGGATTATAACCTTCATGCAGCTGATAAAGCTTGGATGTAACAAGATAGTAAAAGGAAATAATGATGGCTAATCCATAGGATTATAGAGTCATAACTCTAGTTCAATGATTGTTAACAAGCAGGGTCCAGGAGCTGGAGCTAACACATGCAAAAACATCACACACTATATAATGAAAACTAAAATAATAATAAAAAAAATATACCAGACATGGTTTATGCACTTAAAAAAAATATACCAGACATGGTTTATGCACTTAAAAAAAATATACCAGACATGGTTTATGCACTATCACAATAGATTTTTAAACAGCAGCAGCAGAGGAACCCCACATAAAAACTTTTACCAAATCTAATTTCTACATGTTTATTAGAGAACTGAAATGGCATGTTTTGCACTCCTTATATAATCTAGACTACCTAATGTGAAGCTTAACCCTTTGACTGTTGCAACCCCAAATCCTGAGGTGTCTCCTGGTGTTGCAAAATATTTAAAAAAAAAAAAAAAAAAAAAATCTTACGAAATGACGGAGAATCTTTTCCCGATGGTAATGACACCAAAAGTACGAAATTTGGTGGAAAACTTACAGAATTACGCTCTCACAAAGTTAGCGACCTTGGCGATATTTACGAATCGGTGATTTCGCCCTAGTTTTGGCTAATTCCATTGTTCCAGTCGACCAAACTCATAACTATTTCTTTAGAACTCCATTTGTTCTATCGATTAAGTACAAGAAACTGCCAATTTACCGATTTCAACTACCCAATAAAGTGGTCAGAAATTGGCAATTTGGCCAATTTCACACAAAAAAATATGCCAATTTCAAAATAGGGTCCAGAATGAACAATGCAGACATTCCTAGCTCTAAAATAACATTTTCTTTGTTCATGAGTCACGTCTCCAAGGCCCTCTGATATTACTCTTGCTTTGTATTTTGAATTTTTATTCAAACAAAAAATAGAAGATTTACTGTTATGCAGACTACTGCAATATTCTAATAATTGTATAAATAACATCAACCCATTCTTGACTGGATATTAGAATGGCTAGTTGGACATTTATTGGACGACATCATTTGTTTACTCTTGAACCTAAAGGTCCTTTTCATAGTAAAACCAAGTAAAACCAATCAAAATCACCTCTATTTCTATAATATGCTTTCCATTTTATCAAATGTGACTATGAAAACGAGAATATAACCATAAAAACTATACGAAAATACACCTCAAAGTTGGCATTTTATTCCAAAAACACCGAGCTTTTTTCCTCATTATGCACTGCGTGCTGCAGGTTTTTTTTTTTTTATGTGGTGCACACTGCCCACACAGACCCATTCTCTCACATATGGGCCTACCAGCTTTCTCCTGCTTGATTTGAAGCCGCTAGAATTTTTGAGTATACATACTTCAAACACCTTGGTTCATAAGACATATATACTACCGAAACAGTCAAAGGGTTAACATACGATGGTATGCAGTTTATGTTAAGACACTTCCCAGAAAGGTCCTACCTCCACTACACACTAGCCTCTCCTCTCCGATTATATGTGAAAACACTCATTTCTCAGTTGAAATTATAATAATAATAAAAGCACTAAACCCACAAGGGTCATCCCAGTTGAAAAAGAGAGGGTACTGTCAAAGTCCCTTCTGTCTCCCATCCAAGGAACCTAACACCTTACAAGCTAGTGATAAGACTGAAATTAGCTTGCCACATCACATCCCACACACTAAATATTGATTAATAGTAGTAGTGGACACATTTCTGTTTATTACATTCATGAAAATCAATTCGAACATTAAAAATATATGACCATGGGGTCCAATTTGTGTGCCACCCTGATCATTTTGAAAGTTTCAGAATAACAAAATGCATTACTACATTGAATTTAAGATTAGATGTGGTTTAGCTCTTTTTGATAATAATAATAATTAAGATTAGATCTCGATAAGGTAATCCACTGCACAGTTCTATATTGTATATCAATAATGTGCTAATTACTGTTTATTTTCCAGTTACTGTATAATTATTATTATTATGAACCAAACTTATAACCCTTTCACTGTCTGTCATGTAAAACTAATATAGGCCAGGGCCCCTAATGTAGTTTTATGTCATGAACTCAATTCACTCAGTTAAGTTGCGAGAGGTAAATTTTGGCCTAGATATGAGAGGAGGGGTCTGTGTGACAAGTGTGCACCGTATAAAAAAAAAAATCCCACACCATGCAGTGCATGACGGGGAAAACAAAACTGTGGCCGTGTGTATGGTTTAACCCTTAAATTGTCCAAACGTAGATCTATGTTCACGTGCATAGCGCTCCGACCTTGATTTTTCCCCATTTGAAAGCATGTAAAAAAAACGTAAATCTACTTTCGGAGCCCCCCCCCCGCACGTGGACGTAGATCTACGTTTGGACAGTTTAATCTGTCCTCTGAGCTATTTGGAAATATTCCAAATACTTCGGGAGTTATGTGGGAGTAAAGGGCAGATTTTTTTGCAATATTCCAGAAACTAACAAACTTTATTTTTTTGTGAAATAACGATAAGGTATTTAGAGGGAAATATAACGGTCCGAATTAGTATTAGCATTGTTCTCTCGGCACCAAGTGTCCAAACAACCTTACGTAGCCCCATATAAGAATGACATCAACCCACAGGGCATTTTCAGTAAATCAGTCTTTTCTCAGTTGTTGTTTGAGGTATATTTTTGATAAATATTTTCAAGAAAGAGTGAGAACACTTTGTCTTGTGCACCAAAATTGGAGAAAATCGGACGGTAAATAAACGAGTTACGAAATGTGCCCTACAGCCCCCTTAAGGGGGGGGTCCCCCCTTCAACCCCCAGTCTGCTTCATGGGTTTTTAGTAGGTCTGAATCAATTATTGGAACACTGTAAAGCATGACCAATCTTTCCTGGTTATATTTTATTATCCGAGAAACGGAGTAAATCTATTTTTGCGAATAAGAGTTCAAGATGGAAATAAAGTGTAATATAGGATAGGCCTAGGGTTGTCTAATGAACAAAGAAAATGTTTTAGTGCCAGGAATGTGTAGTGTTTATTATGGACTATTTGTAAATTTATATTTTTTAATTTTGTTTGAAATTGGCCAAATTACCAAATTCTGATAATTTTATAGGATAGTTGAAATAGTTAAATGAGTGGTTTCTTGTGCTCAATCGATAGAATGTAATACGTACTAGCAAAATAGCTAAAAGTCTGATTGCCTGAAACAACGGAATTAGTGTGGGACTCAAAGTCGGCAAACTGTAGGTGCATAAATTCCGCCAAGACTTCTAACTTTGCACCAGTGGAATTTCATGAGTTTCCTAACAAATTTTAAACTTTTGGCGTCATTACCTTCAGAAAAAAGATTTTCTACCATTTCAAAAGTATTTTTTTTTTTTCTTAATTTTTGGATATTGAGTTTCATTTTGGGGGTCTGGACAGTTGAAGAATGACTTTCAGACAAGGAATGCAAGTATGGAAAGTATGCAGTATGCAAAATTTTTTAAGTTGGAATTATACAGAAAGTAAATGAAATATCTAAACATTTATTTGTAACAAATGTAAACAGAGAATTAGGGTTCATCCACACAGTGAGCTATTCACTAATGTAAAAATGTTTTACCAGTCTACATTTCAAATTATGCCACTGTCTACTAGTATTACCATTATTATTATTATTATAATAATAATAAAAAGAAAGTGCTAAACCACAAGGGTCTATGCCACTGTCTACTAGTATTACCATTATTATTATTATTATAATAATAAAAAGGAAGCGCTAAACCACAAGGGTCTAGCATTACCGTAATTAAAGCAGTCACAAATGAATATAAAAAACTTCACCTCATTTTTACCTATGTCATCACAATAACTAAAAGCAAACAAAAATGATCTCTTAAACATTTCAAAAACAAAATGAAGTATAGTTTTAAGATTTATATGAATGGCATGCATATTTTAAATAATGCTACAGTAGCAAGTCAATCTACTAAATTATCATCAGGGAGCTCACTCTTAAGGGAATAAACACTTTATCCATAATGCATAGATGAGTTCCCAAGACTAACTCATCTTACTGACACTAGAAATTCTGGACTGAACTGATATTTACACATTTTATACATGTGGTAAAAAAATTATATGAAAACAAAATCACAAAAAATATGATACATAAATACCCAAGATGACCAAATAAAAATTAAATATAGTTCAAGTGCTTTTGTAAGGTATCACATCCTCTAGAAACAGTTCACCATGCTCTTTGCGAGAAAAATACATTACAAAAGCATCCAAACTATACATACTTTTTAACTGTTAGCCATACTGGACATACAGTATTTATATAAAATACTTGTACATGTTTGAGCACAAAGTTATCATAAGGGAGAACTAATAGTTAAGAGAGACGTCGTGTATTCTCACCTTCCATCTTGTTTTCGTCATCTCCACCCATGTCGTTTTCCTGTAGTTCAAAATGTAGTTGAGGGTAGTTAAATGTTCTTATAGTGTAGTAAGTGATTAAATATATTAAGTATTTTTTTTTTTTAACAATTAAGAGTTCAATAATAAACATCCAAAGGTTGTCTTATACTATACCTTATCATCATTTATGCCACTAGAATAAAAATATAATGTAAGAGCTTATGGTAACTTCTAAAACACCATGTAAATTGCTAAACAATGTGGCTAGTTCAAGCTGCAAGACAGTGGTGGCAGCCTTAAAGGTAAAGAGACAAGTGATAGTTTGTGAGGTGTAAGCAAGTCAAGGCACTTACAGAGGGAACAATCATAAAAATGTACTGGACTATCAGCACAACCTTAATATTCTCACAAAATGGCAATGGGCACCTCTCTGAGAGATGACCACGTGAGTGTCTGCTGTGATTAAGGCACAGATATAAGAAGAGTCTTCTACAAAAGACAGCTATGATATCTTGAATCACAGAATGTATGGTGAAATCAGCATGTTAATTACCCTAAACGCTCGAATAACAACAAAAAACAACTGTTGAATGAAGATGCAATAACGAGTTTTGAATATGGACAAAGGAATGTGGAGAAGTAAAATCTAGATCACTTGTAAAATACTTAGAAATTTTTAACAAGTACCTTGAACATGGTACCCTGTGGCCAAAAGTAGTGAGAGATGTTTTATTACTGAAATGCAAAAATACTAGGGGACTAGCAGGTGTCTGTGAAATTATATGATTTGGAACATACAACATGGCTCCAAATATTTTAACAGTGGGTTATCAGTATATACAGCAGTAGTATCTGAGTGACTGAACTAATCAAGAAATCTTAAGCAAGAGCTCAAGAAGATAACCAAGACTGAGAATGGAAGAAATAAAGAAATGACTTGGAACATAGGTTCTACCCAAGGATGAGAGGAAGAAGGAAGAGACCAACAGGATGTATCAACTTGCACATTGTGAAGAGAAAAATTATTTATTCCTAGGATATACAGGAAAGAGTATAGTACTAGGTTCTATGTGATTACCTATTTATAATTCCAGGAGTAGATCTATGATGGCAATGTTCAGTGTAATTATTTTTTTTTTTAGTTTTTCAAGAGTTGTGGTGACTACTGGCTCCTCTGGAGCCCATTCCAGTTATTTGCCATTATTTGTAAAGTACTACATATTTTCTATTCTGCATTACTTTTCTTATCATTTGTAGCTTCAACTCTCTATATGGCTAGAGCAAAAGAAATCTTTCTCATCTGTATTTTTATATCCTTTTATGAACTTTTGTTCTACCATCACATCTCTTATCATGTCTTTGAACAATTGCATTTCCAGTGCCTTCATTCTGAGAAAGTATTTCGTTACATGAATCTGGATTGATTTTACTCTCTTTCGAATGTTATGATTATTTTTCTGTTTCCACATAGTGAGACTTAACCTCAAATTTGCCAATATGTATAAGCTTTTTGTAATAATCTGTTGCTCATGATGTCCTGAACATTAATCAGTCTGTCTAGTTTTCTTACAATTTCACCACTGTCTATATTCCAATACATGGCATATATTTACAGGATATTCCATCACCTGTTTATTATTCTCACGATAATCGGAACTGTGATGTCAGCACACTTCTGTCAAGACAGTGACTGAGTGAATTATAGTGAATGTGTTTCCCCTTCCTTGAGTAACCCAACTTCAGTGGTGCATAAAAAAAAACTTATCTTGTGGTTTTTTTCTACTTTAAGATCATTGTTGTACCTACAAAGACCTTCATATAAAATAGTTATATACTTTCAGCAACTTTTTTATGTTATAATAAATGTGTGTAATACTTTGTAAATAAGGGTAATTGTTGCCACATCAGTTTATTATATGTAATCCTTAAGAAAACCAGTAATTATCTGTACATGAAATTCCTGGATTTAAGCCTCACATTTTAAAAATTCTTAATAGAAAGAGAGAGTCGAGAATAAATAAAAATGTGAAATTACACATTTCATGACTTCTGAATATTATAAGTAAAATTTGTCAAAATACTAACACCTGAAGAGATCAAGAAAATATCCAACCAGTCCTATAGCAAACAATGATTTCCTACATAAAACTTTAAGCAAATTTCTCAATAAAAGTTAGATATTTAGGTTAGGTTGGTTTATGTGTATTTACTAGGAATTCACACAATTCCTGGATTCACAGTTACTATGACATATAAGCAGTACCTCAAACACCACAGTACTGGTGCTAGTAATGACAGTTTGTCTCCAATCACTTAAAAACATTTACTAGTGTATAACAGATTTGTCATCAATTGTAATAGGAAATCTACTGAAAGTAATTTTTGAAGGTCAAGTATATACAGTCTACCCATCCATTACTTTCTTATATATTTTAAGACTATACTTTTACAACCCACTAGCCCTTAGAGATAACAGAAAGGCACTTAAGGTAAATTCTTTTTACCTTAAACTTTAATATATCCACCCAAGAAAGTGAGCTGAACTTGCAAAAAATCATAAATTTTTAATATATAGCTAAAAAAATTCAAATGCATTATAATTTATCTTAACTGCATTCATGTCTTGTACATCAACTTTCTTTTCATAAGTACAACTACTGCATATCAATAACCAGATACTCCATTCACAATCCAATTAAAAACTTACAGGTAAATGATGAACTTGAATTTATTAAGATATGCTGAAAGTATATAGCTTATTTTTCCACCTTCAACTTGTATTCATTTGTTCTGTTTGACAGAAGTATTACACAACTGATACAGACAAATCAAAATGTTTAAATAAACTAAGGGATATTTTTAAATGCAATAACATTTAACAAATCTTTTGCACCTTTATTTATGTAAAAACATTAAGGATTTTTTTTTTTTCAAAAAATACCAAACTTGGTTTATATATATTTAATTTAGAGGAAAAATTCAGTCAATCTTGGGAGAATACAACTTAATTACAGAATGTACTTAGTATCAAAACCAGTAATATTATCACTTATTCTTGGCTGAATAATTTACTGGAAAATAAAATAAAAGTTTATTCTGTAGAGTAAAAAACATGAACATATTTTTAAGTTCTACATATTTTTAGAGTTCTACATATTTAACCCATGAAACTCCACATGATCATGATTAAACCACAGTAAGTTTAGTATCAATTAAAAATTACTGAGCCATATCTAACAGAACTGCTCTTTCAGATTTCCAATGAGTGATGGATAGTGCTCAATTCAACTAGAATAACCAGAGGAGTAGCCACGTTAAAAAAATTTCAGAGTAAAGGAAAAAAGCAGACTGCTGTAAACTTAGTTAAAAAGGTTAATATTGGGAACTCGACTGTATCCAATGTATTAGTACACGGGTGATGACTGTCAGACATTAGTACGCACTTTTTTTTTTTTGTGCCTTCATATGTGAACAATGAAACCCGGACCTGTTGATCCACCACCAGTTTCCTTACCAGCAAACAGTGTGAAACTGCTAGGAAGATGCCCTATCCATTCCAAATTTATTATAATTTCATAATACGTACTAACTTTGGAATTCAGCCAATTAGCACATTATGTAGACTTACCCTAGGATAACCCAATATAGTCAATGTGACCTATTTTCATGTTTCCACGAGTATTACACCTTGAATAATTTTAATATATTTCCTTGTAAATATATATTTTTATATGATCTGGAAGGCACACAGGTGTTACATATACATTAAAAGTTTTAATATTATAGGTATTCCTTGTACATAGTGTCAGAAAACCAAAGCAGTAGGAAAAAAAATTGCTCCAATTTATACTATACATTCCATATGGAGCAATATTAGGCTATGCATGTCTGAAGTACAAAAACACCTTGAAACGCATATTAGTGGTCTACACAGTGTTAAACATAAAAAATTTAAAAAAAAAAAAAAAAAAAAAAAAAAAACATAATTTAGACTCAGTGGGAGATGACCGACATGTTGAAAAAAAAAAATATAAGAAGTAAATATCACTGGCACATTTATGGCACTGCTTCAAATGAGTGATTGTTTTTCACCAACTTCAACAAAACGTAAAATCATGAATTTTGTCAGGGTCCACTAATTTTAGTGTTATTTGACTCATAAAAATGCATTCTTTCAGTCTAAATTTTTTTTTTATTTACTTTCCAAAATCTTGCCATTTATACAGGAATTTTAATTTCTGGGACTGCCACAGTTAAGGGGTTAAAAAGAAGAAAAACTAGCTTTTATTTGTTTACCAAAACATGAAAGAATAATTTTAAAAGTAAAAAAGCAACAAAGAGGAAAAATTATAGTTAAAACTTAACTGGTCAATAAATAATTACTATATGTGGGAGTTTTGTATGAACATGATGGAATAAAACCTTCATTTTAATCTACAAAATTATATTATTCCAAGAAAATGTTATATGCTACATAAAAGCTTTTCATATTATTAATCATCACAGCTGATTTAGTGAACTGGACATCAAATGGTACATGTATATCTATCTTTAAAACCTTAAATTTGTTGTACAGTATTATCGAATAAGGAAAACATGTTAAACAAAGAAATCTCAAGATCCTAGCATTCATATACAGTATATGTACTTTTAGGAAAAAGAAGACAAGATAATCAGAACAAAAGTTGAATATTGCCTGCATTAGCTGCTCAGAATAATGCCACAAAATATATTAAGCATTATTAACCTAGAAAAACTGGCTGTAAAACAAACTGACTTCTAAACATGTAACTTTTTTACATGTGAATGAAATATAATTGTGAAACTTACTTTAATGCCTAAACAGTTTGTGTTTTCGGAGCTCTAGCTCTTTAATAAATATATTACAAAGGGATTTTTCAATGTATCCACTTCCTAGTTAAAGCTAATTTATTGTTTAATATACTTGCAGTTAACCTCAATAATTAATATGACTTGCTTTATAGAAAACAAGATTCAAATTAAGTTATGTACATTTTAAACTTTCACCTCAACTGAATTGCTCTTAAATATGGAAAAATATTCTGATCTAGAGTGAACATCTTTGGCAGTTTCTCTGAATTCTTGCTCAGGCAAACCTTGATCATGATTTGAAGAAATACCTTTCAGGCAAATACCGTACTTCACTGTCGAGTCACAAATGTGATAATTACTATAGGCAGCATATGATGTATCATCGCCAGGTGAGCCGTGAAGGCAGCAGTTTTAGCCTTAGTCATAACTTTAAAAGGAAAGTACGGTTTTATTCATGCAATAACGTTACAAGATTACACATAGTTTGTCACTTAGTTTTGGAAAGCCCTATAATTATAAAGAAACACAATATGCAACTGGAGGACATACATTCATGAAGTAAAGAAGTGTTTAAGTTTAAGAATAATCACAGATGGTAATAGAAATAGTTAACCTTTTCACTGTCTCATATACAGATCTACATTATTGATGCCTGTGTCACTGACATAGATCTACAGTTTAAACACAGCCCTTTTAAATATGCTGCGAGAGGTATATTTTGGCCTAGACATGAGAGAATGGGTTTGTGTAGTGAGTATGCATAGTATTAAAAGAAATCCTGCACTACACAGTGCATGATGGGAAAAGCAAACTTGGTATCAACTGGTAAAGGTAAGACATACTACAGAAATAGAGATGATTTTGGTCAGTTTCAGGACCAGAAGCAGCCTGAAATAGGGCTCAAATTTATGAAATATTCAACTTTTAGCAATTTTCCAGAGGGAGGGTAAGCCCCCCTTAATTAAAATAGGACTCAAAATAGACAAAACTGCTTGTGTAAATTTTGCCCAGACTGCCAACTTTGCACCTACATAATTCCACAAATTTTCCATTAAATTTCACACATTTGGTGTCATTACCTTCAGAAAAAATTCTCCATTATTTCAAAAATTTTTTAATCATGATTGTCAGCCCTTTAAATTTGGGAGTTGTGACAGTGAAAGGGTTAATATAGCAATCCTCCAAAAATATTGTATGCATCCCCATAAAAAGTTACATATAATAAATTACATCACATTAGAAAAGTGTTTCACTAGTTCATAAAGGCTAGACACTACCATAAATGTCTAAGCATAAAAAACTGCTGAAGTAGTATGAACAAAATGGCTAAAGGGTTGAGACATTAAATGCTGAATGAGTAACAGGTTTAATATTTTACAACTTCTCTTGGTCCACGTATATGGCCCCAATTATAGGTGATGTATAAGAAATTTCCTCTAACTGACCTGCATTGGTGCAGGAGAGGGTGCAGCATCAACTGGAGTAGCAGTGTTCTGGGGAGCAGGTCCAGCTGCTTCATTGCCATCTTCTCGTACAGTTTGGTTACCAGGTGGTGCTGCCTGGGAAGACGAAGTAGAGGAAGGTCGTGGAGGTAATCCTTGTGCTGTGCGCTGCCTCTCTTCAGCCTCTCGCCTTAGTATTTCTTTCTGTCGTTCTACCATAGCAGCAAAGGATATTTCGTCTAGCTTTGGAGCCATGGCCTATGAAACAGTAAATTGCAAAAATAATAAATCTGCCAATACTGTAAAAGTAAGCAAAAAATATAGAAATATACTAATAACTAAAGACTGTCAGTGAAGATTCATAAGAAAAAAAAAATATATGCCATAATAAAAAATGATAAACAGTCTACACTGCATTGATAAGAATGAGTTCTCTATTTGATTTATCTAATTACTGCAATGTAAATAGTGTTTCATACTAGACCTTTCTGGGTTTAGCGCTTAGCTTGATTATAATAACTTTCTTACCTCAGTGGCATGCAACAACATTCATCCAAAAATTACATTACCTCATCTCCTCTATCAATAAATACTGGTGTCTTCAAGGTAGCATTCTAAGTCCCCTCCTAATCCTTCTTTATATTAATGCCCTACTATATACTGCCCAACAACTCACACCAATACTTCTTGCTAACATCGTATTTTATTTTGCTTGAAACACCTATCATACTGCTTGAAACAAGATTTCTTAATTTTAAACACACCACTCATCTCTAGGGTTACCCTTCCCCCCAAAAACAAGGTAACCCATTCACCATCACATGTTGCTGAAATGCAACATCCCCACCTTCTTTCAGATTGCAGGCAGTGTATTTCCCACCTCCAAGACTCAAGCACGGCTAACTGGTTTCCTCGAATTCCTTAATGTAATGTTTCCTTGCTTACACTTCAACAGCATGTCAATCCATAAAAACCAATCCCTTGCACAAGACAGCAGCTGTATTTGAAACTATTTACAACTGGCTTGAAATCAACACTTTCATTGACACTAGTAAAGACCTACCATATATAATATATATTTTAAAATAAAAAGCATAAATCTTATATAAATAGCACACAAATAGAAAGTAACATTCAAGCAAATTCCTTACCTACAACCATAATTGTTTTAGTAAATACAGTAAGGCCCAACTTACAACAAAGGTGTTTCTGAAAATTCATATTATGTCCACTGTCCGGTACTCAAAACCAATTCTGCTCCCCTCTCCCCCCCAAAAAAATAATGAAGTCATTTTTGAGCCATGATACTCCAAATCTAATTTCCTTAACCCTTTCACTGTCTAGACCCCTTGAAACTTGTCTACAATGTTCAAGAATTTTCAAAAGAATTTTTTGTTATTTTTCTTATAAAATGGTAGAGAATTTTTTTTTTCAGAAGGTAATAAAACAAAAAGTATGAAATTTGATGGAAAACTGATGAAATTACACTTCATGAATTTTGGGGCATCAAGAGATATCTACACATTGGCGATTTTGCCCAATTTGAGTCCTATATTAGGCCAATTACAATGTTCCAGTCGACCAAATTCTTAGCTATTTCGCTAGCATGTGTTCTATTTTATTGAATGAGCACACAAAAATCACCCAATCAACTACTTCACCTACCCAAAAAAAAAAAAAGTAATCAGAAATTGGTAATTTGGCAAATTTCACATAGGGTTTAGAATAAGCAATGCAAGCATTTCTGGCACTAAAGTAACACATCCTCTGTTCATTAGTTATGTTCACAGGCTACACATGAATTCCATTTTTTGTATTCATACAGAATTTTTATTCTCACACACACACACACAAAAAAAAAAAGTTTTACTGATATGCAATATTGTAATAATTATATAAATAATATCAGCACACTTGTGAATGCATATTAGACCCACCAGTTGGATGAGTGACATGATTTCTTTTACTCTTGAATGTCGGCAAAAATTGAACATTTCTGCTACTTTGAGCTCAATTTCAAGTTATTTTCAATCTTGAAACCAATCAAAATCATCTCTTCTTTCTGTAATATATCATCTATTCTATAAAATGAGACCAAGAACTGAGAATACAACCATAAAAACCATATGAAAACACAACACAAATTCACTGTTTTAAACCAAAAACAAGGTCGCAATTTTTTTCTTATCATGCACTGCGAGCTGCAGGATTTTTTTATGTGGTGCACACTTATCACACAGACCCATTCTCTCATATCTATGCCCAAATTTACCGCTCACAGCTTATCCGAGTGATCTGAGCTCATGGTGTGGTACTACGGCACTGACAGTGACCTCAAAGCCATAGTAAGATGGCACAGCCAGTAAAAGGGTTAAACCTGCTATGATTTAAGTGTAAATTTACAATGCAAGAGTCAAAAAAATTTAGCAATTACTACATTAAGTAAATCTACTATATATATCTTGATTTACTAATTACAAAGGGGCAATTTTATTACCTTTACTTTTTTTAGTTCTCCCTGAAAGCTGTCACCTGCTTCCATAAACTTTTGCTTCTTTGCCAGTAGCAGGGAGTCTCCCTTGCTGGGATTTACAACAGGTAAGGTTGCTCACATGGGCTAGTAACCCCTTCTCCTGTATACAATTACTAAAAAAGAGAAGAAGAAAAACTTTATAAAACTGGGTTGCTTAAATGTGCGTGGATGTAGTGCGGATGACAAGAAACAGATGATTGCTGATGTTATGAATGAAAAGAAGTTGGATGTCCTGGCCCTAAGCGAAACAAAGCTGAAGGGGGTAGGAGAGTTTCAGTGGGGGGAAATAAATGGGATTAAATCTGGAGTATCTGAGAGAGTTAGAGCAAAGGAAGGGGTAGCAGTAATGTTAAATGATCAGTTATGGAAGGAGAAAAGAGAATATGAATGTGTAAATTCAAGAATTATGTGGATTAAAGTAAAGGTTGGATGCGAGAAGTGGGTCATAATAAGCGTGTATGCACCTGGAGAAGAGAGGAATGCAGAGGAGAGAGAGAGATTTTGGGAGATGTTAAGTGAATGTATAGGAGCCTTTGAACCAAGTGAGAGAGTAATTGTGGTAGGGGACTTGAATGCTAAAGTAGGAGAAACTTTTAGAGAGGGTGTGGTAGGTAAGTTTGGGGTGCCAGGTGTAAATGATAATGGGAGCCCTTTGATTGAACTTTGTATAGAAAGGGGTTTAGTTATAGGTAATACATATTTTAAGAAAAAGAGGATAAATAAGTATACACGATATGATGTAGGGCGAAATGACAGTAGTTTGTTGGATTATGTATTGGTAGATAAAAGACTGTTGAGTAGACTTCAGGATGTACATGTTTATAGAGGGGCCACAGATATATCAGATCACTTTCTAGTTGTAGCTACACTGAGAGTAAAAGGTAGATGGGATACAAGGAGAATAGAAGCATCAGGGAAGAGAGAGGTGAAGGTTTATAAACTAAAAGAGGAGGCAGTTAGGGTAAGATATAAACAGCTATTGGAGGATAGATGGGCTAATGAGAGCATAGGCAATGGGGTCGAAGAGGTATGGGGTAGGTTTAAAAATGTAGTGTTAGAGTGTTCAGCAGAAGTTTGTGGTTACAGGAAAGTGGGTGCAGGAGGGAAGAGGAGCGATTGGTGGAATGATGATGTAAAGAGAGTAGTAAGGGAGAAAAAGTTAGCATATGAGAAGTTTTTACAAAGTAGAAGTGATGCAAGGAGGGAAGAGTATATGGAGAAAAAGAGAGAGGTTAAGAGAGTGGTGAAGCAATGTAAAAAGAGAGCAAATGAGAGAGTGGGTGAGATGTTATCAACAAATTTTGTTGAAAATAAGAAAAAGTTTTGGAGTGAGATTAACAAGTTAAGAAAGCCTAGAGAACAAATGGATTTGTCAGTTAAAAATAGGAGAGGAGAGTTATTAAATGGAGAGTTAGAGGTATTGGGAAGATGGAAGGAATATTTTGAGGAATTGTTAAATGTTGATGAAGATAGGGAAGCTGTGATTTCGTGTATAGGGCAAGGAGGAATAACATCTTGTAGGAGTGAGGAAGAGCCAGTTGTGAGTGTGGGGGAAGTTCGTGAGGCAGTAGGTAAAATGAAAGGGGGTAAGGCAGCCGGGATTGATGGGATAAAGATAGAAATGTTAAAAGCAGGTGGGGATATAGTTTTGGAGTGGTTGGTGCAATTGTTTAATAAATGTATGGAAAGGGTAAGGTACCTAGGGATTGGCAGAGAGCATGCATAGTTCCTTTGTATAAAGGCAAAGGGGATAAAAGAGAGTGCAAAAATTATAGGGGGATAAGTCTGTTGAGTGTACCTGGTAAAGTGTATGGTAGAGTTATAATTGAAAGAATTAAGAGTAAGACGGAGAATAGGATAGCAGATGAACAAGGAGGCTTTAGGAAAGGTAGGGGGTGTGTGGACCAGGTGTTTACAGTGAAACATATAAGTCAGTATTTAGATAAGGCAGGTCTTTGTGGCATTTATGGATGGAAAAGGCGTATGACAGGGTGGATAGGGGGGCAATGTGGCAGATGTTGCAAGTGTATGGTGTAGGAGGTGTTACTGAAAGCAGTGAAGAGTTTTTACGAGGATAGTGAGGCTCAAGTTAGAGTATGTAGGAAAGAGGGAAATTTTTTCCCAGTAAAAGTAGGCCTTAGACAAGGATGTGTGATCGTGGTTGTTTAATATATTTATAGATGGGGTTGTAAGAGAAGTAAATGCGAGGGTCTTGGCAAGAGGCGTGGAGTTAAAAGATAAAGAATCACACACAAAGTGGGAGTTGTCACAGTCCTTTGCTGATGACACTGTGCTCTTGGGAGATTCTGAAGAGAAGTTCACCAGGAAAGAGTAAGGTTATGAGATAACAAAAAGATTAGGTGATGAAAGATTGAATATCAGATTGGAGGGAGAGAGTATGGAGGAGGTGAACGTATTCAGATATTTGGGAGTGGACGTGTCAGCGGATGGGTCTATGAAAGATGAGGTGAATCATAGAATTGATGAGGGAAAAAGAGTGAGTGGTGCACTTAGGAGTCTGTGGAGACAAAGAACTTTGTCCTTGGAGGCAAAGAGGGGAATGTATGAGGGAGCTCTTATATGGGTGTGAAGCGTGGGTGATGAATGTTGCAGCGAGGAGAAGGCTGGAGGCAGTGGAGATGTCATGTCTGAGGGCAATGTGTGGTGTGAATATAATGCAGAGAATTCGTAGTTTGGAAGTTAGGAGGAGGTGCGGGATTACCAAAACTGTTGTCCAGAGGGCTGAGGAAGGGTTGTTGAGGTGGTTCGGACATGTAGAGAGAATGGAGCGAAACAGAATGACTTCAAGAGTGTATCAGTCTGTAGTGGAAGGAAGGCGGGGTAGGGGTCGGCCTAGGAAGGGTTGGAGGGAGGGGGTAAAGGAGGTTTTGTGTGCGAGGGGCTTGGACTTCCAGCAGGCATGCTTGAGCGTGTTTGATAGGAATGAATGGAGACAAATGGTTTTTAATACTTGACGTGCTGTTGGAGTGTGAGCAAAGTAACATTTATGAAGGGATTCAGGGAAACCGGCAGGCCGGACTTGAGTCCTGGAGATGGGAAGTACAGTGCCTGCACTCTGAAGGAGGGGTGTTAATGTTGCAGTTTAAAAACTGTAGTGTAAAGCACCCTTCTGGCAAGACAGTGATGGAGTGAATGATGGTGAAAGTTTTTCTTTTTCGGGCCACCCTGCCTTGGTGGGAATCGGCCGGTGTGATAATAAAAAATAAATAAAAAGGTTGCTCACCTGGTGCATAGTCAAAGACTGAACCTGTCGTTTTAACACTGTCAGGCGCTGACTTGTGACCACAGATCTTACATCAGGTACAACTGTATCAGAAAATATCTCATTGATGAGGCGATGATTCCGCACATATCTAGCATGGCCTACATGCTTTACACTTAGTCCATCATCATAATCTGTTGAATAATGATTATTGTACTTTCATTACAATTTAGTTACTTATCACTATTATACAATGAGCAAACTTTTTATAAATACACTAGTGACATAATTCCATAATTTACAATTAAACTATGTACTGCTCTACTATAAACACAAACTTACATCAAAACACAATGTAGATAAAGATGTCATGTTTGAGAGTACTGTGTAGTGTGAATATCAGGCAGAGAATTCAGAGTGCAGAAATTAAAATGTGATGTGGGGTCACTAACTGCATAATTCTGGAGGGTTGCTGAAATGGTTTATGCATGTAGAGAGGACAGAGAGGAATAGAATAATGAAGAGGGCATATAAATCTCAGGTAAAATGTACAGGGGTAAGGGTCATCCCAGAAAGAGATGGAGGAAGGGGGGTAAAAGAGGCTATAAGTTTTAGGAGATTACACATTCAACAGGCTTGAGAATGTTACATAAAAATAAATGGAAACAAAGGTTTTTAATGGATGTACTGTTGGAGTGTGAGCAAGGTAACTATGAGGGGATTCAGGAAAACCAGCTAGCCAGACTTGAATCTTGGAGATGGGAGGGGTGGGAAAATTGCAATCGTCAAGACAGTGATTGAATGAATGATGGTGGATTTTTTTTTTTTGTTTGTTTGGGTTACCCTCCATTGGCAGGAGATGACCACTGAAGAAACAAAAACAAATTTCAGCCAATAACAGTTTACTACTACAACAAAATAAAACAATATAAACTTTGTAAGTAATTAAAGCATGAGCAGCTCACCGTCCTCATCTTCAGCTGGCTGGATATCAATACGGCGATCAAGTTTGGTCCCTGGCGTGGTAGTACTGGATGATCGGTCAATTATTTCTTTTTCTTCTGTGGCTGCAGATCCTGCTGATGGGAGAAAACCTGGTGAGCCCAGAAACATTTGTTTCTGTTGAAATTGTATAAAATGATGACTTAAGTATATACTTAGGAAATTGCTCTTTGATTACCAAATAAAATCATATTTCCAAACATTGTTTTACAAATTAAACTAATCATCCTAATTACATAAATATTTAAGGGAAAATATGTGTATTTTGCCATGTGATATTTGCTGTACTGTACAGAATATATAATGGATCAAGAAAAAACTTTCAATGATCAAATGAATGAATTTCCTGCATTTTTCAAAATGCCTGTGACAATATGAGAGTCATAAGGCAAGCACAATATATATCAATAGGAATTCTATGAAAAAATACTAATGCATTTCCTACTTATTAGATTAAGGATGACCCGTCATTCAGGGCACTTAAAAATTTAAAATGATGATTACCTCAGTTTGTAATCTCAAATCTGACAGGTAATACTCATAACATTTTCAAGGAATTCTAGTTCGATGTCAATTAAAAAAAAGTCATAGCTTTGGGGACAAATTCTTTAATTTTTATGTGATATAGAAATATCAATATCCAATAAGGGAGTTCAGTGCATTATCATAAACTAAAACTTATGGCCTACACATGACTCAAATTTCAAGACCAAAAATTCAGTAATAAAGAAAGATTGCTTAATCCAGAAAGTCATTTCATGAGTTATTGTACTCAGCTTTAGCTAACATACTGCTCGATTGTACTCTTACTACAGTGCTGTATCTTTCTTTTAAACTAACACACTATGTTGCAAGTCCAGTTACATGGGACTAATATACAGAATAAATACATTACTAAACCTAACTATATAAACCTTCAAATGTACTAAAGATTATATACAGAAGGAAGGGCTCTACCAAACACACGAAGACATCTTGGTATAGCTATATTTTTCATCACGGTCCATCCTTGAACAGTGTTTTTCTCCAAATAGTAAGCAAGTTAGGTATTAAAATAGTAAATTAACACGAAAGCTCTAAACCCAAGTGGGATATTCAGCACTGCTGAATATATTAATAAAACACCACAAAGAAGAGAAACGATTTGACAGACATTTTACTAATCAATCTTTTTTAAGAAAAAGCACAGGAGCACATAACTCATCAGGTCAAAAGACAATAATGCTACTGAACCAAAGTGAGGCCAGACGTGACAACCTAAAAGACTTCCTGGTTTTCTTTTAATGACTGGATTTCTGAACAGCTGCCAATTCTTAACACCATAGTCTAGTTACATCCATTTCCATGATGACTGCTGTGCTTTCTCACCCAATGGAGTGAAAGCATAGGTCTCAGAGCATTACTGTGCTATTAATCCTTTGAGAGTTTCGGCCGTACTAGTACGGCTTACGACCCAGGGTTTTTGACATACTAGTATGCCTAAATTCTAGCGCCCTCAAATCTAGTGGGAAAAAGCTGGTAGGCATACATATGAAAGAATGGGTCTATGTGGTCAGTGTGTGCAGTATAAAAAAAAATCCTGCAGCACACAGTGCATAATGATAAAAAAAAAACTTTGACCGTGTTTTTGGAATAAAACAGCGACTTTGCACTGTATTTTCATGTGGTATTTATTGTTGTATTCTAGTTTTCTTGGTCTCATTTTATAGAATGGAAGACATATTACAGAAATTGAGATCATTTTGACTGGTTTTACAATGAAAAGTACCTTGAAATTGAGCTCAAATTAGCAGAAATGTTCGATTTTTACCAAAGCTCAAAAGTAAACAAGTAAGCCTCCAATACACATCAACTGGTGAGTCTAATATTCTTTCACAAGTGCGCTGATATTATTTATACCATTTCTACACTAATGCAGCAGTCTGCATAACAGTAAATCTTCTATTTTTTGTAAGAATAAAAATTGAAAGTGGAAAGCCAAAGAAATATAAGAGGGGCCTGGGGATGTGACTAACGAACAGAGGAAATGTTATTTTTGTGCCAGGAATGTCTTTCTTGTTTATTCTGGACCCTATTTGGAAATTGGCATCTTTTGAAATTTGTGTGAAATTGGCAAAATTGCTAAATTCTGACCACTGTATTGGATAGTTGACATCAGTAAATGGGTAGTTTCTTGTACTCATTCAATAGAAAAAATGGAGTTCTAGAGAAATAGTTATGATTTTTGTCGACTAGCACACTGGAATTGGCCGAAAATAGGGCTCAAAGTGGGCAAAACCACCGATGCGTAAACATCGTCGAGACCGCTAACTTCGCGAGAGCATAATTCCGTAAGTTTTCCATCAAATTTCATACTTTTGGTGTCATTATGATCGGGAAAAGATTCTCTATCTTTTCACAAGAAAAAATATTTTTTTTTTTAAATTTGGCCGACCCTGAGAACAAGCCTCGGAGAGGGTCTGTCGACCCTCAAAGGGTTAAATAATATTGTGGGTTTTCTATGCCTATCTGTATTTCAAGATTCTGATGTAATGGTTACCAGACCTTTGTATGCTGCACTTTCTTATTAGACATACAGTGGTACCTTGACTTATGAGTGCCCCAACTTACAAGTTTTCTGAGTTATGAGCTGTCGCTTGGTTGATTTTTTGCTTTGAATTGCGGGCCAAAATCCGAGTTACGAGTGAGCTTCAGATACGCCGCCACTAATTGGCGAAGCGAACACCACAACATCCACCCAGCATCCCAGCGTTTTGTGCGGTTATTTTGCCAAATTTCTTTTTTCTAACCATGGGTCCTAAGAAAGTAAGTGCAAAGGACAGCGCTGAGATGATGATGTCCATTGTATTAAGCATGAAATCATAGAAAAACACGAGAAAATCGCTTTTGTTTCAGTGTTTTCCTTATGAAACTAGTGATCTAGTGCAGTTAGCCTCACAAACACTGTTTTGTCTTATAATAAGACCTCAGAAGGGCAAGAATGGGAAGATATGGTCAGAGCGATAATTATTTTTACCTCGGGAGTGGCTGCCACCACTCGTCACATAATGACATTTTATTCATTCTAGAGTATATATCTTGTTTCTATGTTATTTATACTATTTATGTCATATTGGATGAATTGTGATAGATAAATAAGCCGGCGATTTGACATTAGCATTATACTGAAGTATTTTCTCCTGCCTCCCAAGAGCCAGGAATTCTTCTGGAATGGATTAATGACATTTCAATTAACTTCAATGAAGAAAATTGATTTGACACATGAGCAAACTGAGTTATGAGCTCGGTCATGGAACAAATTAAAGTCGTAAGTCAAGGTACCACTGTACATTGTATACTGAAGCTCAAAATACCTAAATTTTCACTCATTCACTCACTCACTCTCTCTCTCACTCACTCACACACACACACACACACACACACACACACACACACACACACACACACACACACACACACACACACACACAAAAGCGTGGATGTGTCAGCTTTTCCATTTCTCTCCGTGAATTACTGTAACAACGAACCTAGAGGTACTTTGGGACCATTTGCCTGAAACTTTCATGCAGTGTGGTGCAATGATATTTATGCAAGACAATGCTCCTTGCCACACCACAAAATCTGTTATTCAATGACTTAAGTGAGTGTGAAGTACCCTTCTTTGATGACTAGCCAGGAAATTCCCAAGATTTTAACCCCATTGAGAACTTCTAAGTAGTGATAGAGAGATCTACTATGGAAAGGATATCAGCCAACTCCCAAGGCTGGAGAGCACCATTCATGAGCCATGAAGAAATTTACCCTATGAAACCTTGAGACAGTTGAGACATCCTAAGGCACAAGGGATAATCTATTTTCTGGTTGTCGCTCGAGAGGGGGGCTGGATTACTCTAGTGATGAGCACTGTAATAGCAGTAGTGCCTTTCTCACATATTCTTTTGTTTATTGCACAGCAACAATGGAGACCATACCCAACCCTTTGTAAAGGAACTGTCATCAGGGTATCACTCATCTACTACTACACTGACAAGCCAATGTTTTCCCATATAAGAGAATGCCCAATAAGAACAGAGAGCTGGTAATTTTTACCTTGTTTACCCATCCACAATTCCATTGTTCAAATGGCACTTTCTCGTATTCTTTAAAAAAACAAATTCATTTAACTTTATTACATATTTTCAGTGCCTTATTTATATCCCTTTTAATTATATATGGTACTTATTTTCCATATCCTGTATTTGGCATAAGGCTATACAGTGGAACTTTGGTTTTCGTAGGATTTGGTTTTCGATGACTTTTTTCGTCTAAATTTTGTCCCAGCTTTCGTACATCTGCTCGGTTTTCATAGAGTTGATAATGGTTCATACCAGACGTGTCTGCCTGCCCACACCCACACAAAGCATCCCACAAGTTCTGACTCAGTGTGGCATTGTTTCTCATCGAGTGAACATTACCCCGTGTGTTCGGATAACATTTAATAATAATCCATTGTTTTTTGTGCTTGTTTATCAAGTGCGACTGCTAAATAAGCCACCATGGGGCCAAAGAAAGTTCCGAGTGCCAGCCCTTAGATAAAGAAGGCGAGAAACACGATAGAATTCAAGAAAGAACTCATAGCAAAGTACAAAAGTGGCGTACACATGGCTGATCTCGCCGGGATGTACAGGAAGTCCGCATCAACAATCAGTTCCATCCTGGTGAAGAAAAAAGAAATCAAGGAAGCTGATGTTGCGAAAAGGGTAAATATGCTAACAAAACAGATCGCAAACAATTGAAGATGTTGAGAAGTTACTGTTGGTGTGGATCAACAAAAAACAGCTAGCAGGAGATAGTGTTTTGGTGGAAGAATTGGTGGACGACCACAGGAAAGAGCTAACCACTGAAGAGCTGCAAGACCTTCAACTGGAACAGCAACAGATCACAGCTGAGGAAATTTCTTCAGAGGAGGAAGAGAGAGGGAAGAATGTGCCTTCTTCAGTGATTAAGGATGTGTGTGCAAAATGGAATGAGTTGCAAAGTTTTGTGGAGAAATATCACCATAATAAAGCTGTTGCAAGCCGTGTCTGCAACATGTTCAATGACAGACCTCTCTGGACAGATTTTTTGTGCGACAGGGGTCCAGTGACTCTCAAGCTGGTCCTAGTGCCAGTAAAAGATAAAGAAGGGAAGTAACCCCGGAGAGGGCCTTGATACCTGAAGTCCTTATGGAGGGGAATTCCCATTCCAAATAATAACCTTTCCTCCTCCCTCTCCCCTCTTCGCTGTCTTCCATACGCCAACAAGAGTCTTCAATAAAGGTAAAAGTGATGTTAAATGTTCATTTATCTATTTCATTAGTCATTTATATTTATTTCTCATTGTTTTCTGTATGTAAAACTACAGTAAATCTCTATAAAATGTATTTTTTTGTAAATATTTTTGGGTGTCTGGAACGGATTAATTGGATTTACATTATTTTTTGTGGGAAATATTGCTTCAGTTTTCGTACAATTCGATTTTTGTCAGACTTTCTGGAACTAATTAATTACAAAAACCAAAGTTCCACTGTACTAATAATACAGATTAGAAGATCATAATTTTTACCAAGAGCAAGTCACAGTGTTCAACTGACCTTGATGCAGTAATTACAACACTATATAAACACCCATCACAGTATTCTACATTTCAATTTTTTCTTTTTTTACTATAAAATATTAAGACTTGTGCACAAAATATAAAGAAAAGTATGAATTATTTAGAAGAAAAAAGTCAGGGGTGGACATACACAAGACTGACCAGTATCTGAGTATATAAAGTAACTCGAATTTTACATAAAATGCAAGTAGTGCATTATATACTGAGGTTAACAATAAAAGAATGGAACTCAGGGAAGTGTCTGGAATGCATCTCTATTTTCCAAAATAACTAGGGCTTACTGTATTCAAATACTGTATAACACTCACCAGTTGGCATCTTACATTCCATTTCTACATTGAAAGCATGATCATAGTTGTTGATTTTTATGAAATAGGATGTTTCCCACCAAGGTAGGGTGACCCACAGAAGGAAACACTATCATTCATTCAAAAGCAGTCTTGCTGTCCAGTATATCTACACCTACTCCTAGAATAGAACACTAAACACTACTTTTTTCACTCTACATCCATTATGTGGAACAAATCATCATGCGACTTCCAAAACACTTCTGAATTTTAATCTTTCAACAGGCTTCTGTGGTTTCATCTTCTCTTCAACAAATGTGTTCTTTATTTTTTTTCACTAATCAAGAAATGAGTGGGATAATTTTCTTTTGCTTTATACTACACTTAAAAAAAAAAAGCTAACTACAGTAAACCCTTGTGCAATGTATACCTTGACAAAGTTTTGGTATAATGTAATTTATACTTTGACTAACTTCCACAACATAAAAAATTGAGTAATGTACCCTTTCACTGTTGGTCACATAGATCTACACGAATGGGGCCAGTGTCATCTACATAGAAAATCGTAGCACCCTCAAATTTGATGCGAGTAGTAAATTTTCAACTTAACATCAGAGAATGGGTCCACACAGTATAAAACAAAAACTCTGACCCTATGTTTGGGCTAAAATACCAAATTTGAGGAATTTTCTAGGCATATTTTCATGGGTTTATTGATTTCAATAGATAGACTGGAAGATACATTAGTGAACTGGAGAAGACTTTGGTCATTTTCAGACTGGAAGTGATCTAAAATAGGCCTAAGAATAGTAAAAACTGCCAATTTTGGAAAGGGTAGGGGTCACAAAACAACCCTTAAGGTCTGCTTTAATTGTTTTTACTAGGCCTACTTACACAAATAACCCGCACATAAAAGAGAGAATCTTACGACGACGTTTCGGTCCGTCTTGGACCATTTACAAAGTCACACTGACTTTGTGACTTTGTAAATGGTCCAAGATGGACCGAAACGTCGTCGTAAGATCCTCTCTTTTATGTGCGGGTTATTTGTGTATCATTCCAGTCATGGTATTGTGCCTTTTTTTGTTATTTAGGCCTACTTAGACATAAACCATTACCAAGCATACTTGGTTATGGCTTATTAGCCAAGATGCAGGTAAAAGTGTTGACATTTTTTTGTGTGATGGTGGATTCAAACAGTGAGCAAGTGTTATATAGAAGATGCATATAGGGACATGATTAACGAAGAGGAAAAATTGCTTTAGTGACTGGAGAGCCTACAGTGTTTGTTTTGGCTCTTGCTTTTATATTGGAATTTGATGAAAACAGAGTAAAACTGGTCAAATTACTGACTCCAGGAACTTAATTCTTAGTTCTTGCTTGTTAATAGACAGCCTTCTGATCAATGAATACTACAGAAGGCAAACTAGGAAAATTGCTGGGAACTGGGTCATTTTGAGCACTGGTACTGGCCTAAAATAAACCTCAAAGTGGATAAAATCACCAATATGTAAAGTGCTCCCCAACCTCCAATTGTCCACCTGCATAACTCCCTAAGTATTACATCAAATTCTGCATTTTTGGTGTCATTACCTTTAAAGAAAAGATTTTTTACCATTTTAGAATATAAGACTATTTTTATTTTTTTTTATACATGCAAGCACAGGAGCTTTCAATTTGAGGGTGCCAACAGTGAAAGGGTTAAATTTTGCTCCATCCTGGAGTAGGTGAAGTGTTTTGGTTATCTCTACTACAACTTCTGTCATGCTACCAACCAAAGAAACCAATAAAAAACTTTTTTTTCATTCATGTAATTACAGTATCATTAAAATGCCATAGAAAAATTAATACGAAAAAGTATACGTCTGAGGCGAGTGCTGTTTATTGGCATAGGAGCAGAATAATGTAGTGTTAACACCTTTCTATACTACTATATTTATTTTACTCAGCCATTTGTGCCCTTTCTTTGAATAATATTTTCCATCTTTTCTATGTTTTGTTAAGGTTCAGACATAACTTCACTGCATACTCAGATTTTGACCTAATATCCATCGTGATGCTCAATTTATCTAAGTCTTTCTGCAGGGTTTTACAGGTTATGATAAAGTATGCTAGTAATGAATATGAGTTGCTGGTCTTCTCACACATGCAATCTGTGACAGTGTTTTGCCTACAATGAATCTTGGGTTTCTTTGTTCAAAATTTTCAATATTTTACAATCCCTCTTCTTTATGAGGCCTATTATTGCTTTCTCTCATTTCCTTTATATGACACTTATTTATAGCAAATTTAATCATTCATCTTTCGCTCAATTTACCTAAGTCTTCTCGTAGGGATTTACAATCATATATATTACCATACTTATTTTGCATACATTACAATATTTAAAAAGAGAAACTTTTTTTTTTTTTTTTGGTGGTGGTGGTGTGTGTGTGTGGGGGGGGGGGATCACCCTGCCTCAGTGGGATATGGCCGGTTTGTTTTAAGACAACGACAACTTATTTTGTATAGGATATTTGCATTATTCTCAAACAAGTTCACTATTATTATTCCTTCTGCCAAAAATTTATATAGACTGAAAAACCATATGTAGGAATACTGGGCCAAGAGTGTTTTGCTGGTCTGGCTTTACCACTATTATCATCACTAATAATATAACTTGGCAACATTCAAATATTTACCAATGTATTCTTTATTATAAACATGCATGTTAGCAGAGTAATTTTATTGTAATGCCTGCTATAATTTTTGTTATCCCTATCCACCTGGAGTCTACCTGGAGGGTATTCTGGGGGTCAATGCCCCCACAACACAGTCCTTGACTAGGCCTCCCTTGTCTACAATTCTTCCCACTTTCTCTTTCCCATTCGGTTCCCTGTCTCTTCCCCCTCTCACTTTCCTTTTTTTTTTCTCTCTCCCTATGCTTGATATAGTAAATCCTCAATACAGCTTCTCCTCACTTAGCGACGTATTCATTTACCGACGCCTCAGACTTACAACGGGCTCTCTGACCAGTATTCATACCTAAATAGTGTATATTAGAGCTGATTTCCTCTATTCTGTTTCTTTCAATATATAGTACACTACTGTATAAACATTTAAAAATATACCAGAAATGTTATAAATGGTGCATTAAAAATATACCAGAAATGTTATAAATGGTGACATTAAAACAATATCAAAGATGGTTGACACAAACTCACTACCATTATAGTATGCTCCTCACTTAGCGACGAATTCGTTTAATGACGTGGTCTGAGGAACAGAACTCCGTTAAGTGAGGAGAGGCTGTATGACAAACTTCAATTGAATAGATTTTGATTTGAACAGAAAATATCTGGACCACAAAGTTTTTTTTTTTTCTAGGATCCTTCATTATTGTTATGAACCACTGGGAAAATAGATTTTGGAAACAATGGACAAAGTCATTTATTCCAAGACTGTCCATTAATGTTACTATTCAGATTCAATGGATAACTGGCATTACTGGACATAAACGCACACCCATATTAGTCCATTAGTGAGGTTTTATTGTAGCTTCATTATGGTAAGCGAATGTGGCAAACAGAGCAATGCTGACAGTAGTCAGGCAAGGGGCTTTCATTCTATACATGTTCAGAAAATAGAAATCTTCACCACCATTCCAAGATGGTTGCCTGTCTCTAAGAGCTAACCTGTGAATATTTTTCTAATATAAGTGACTCAGTTAAAAGGATATATGTATGTATATGTCATACTTATTGCCACATAAAATTCTAAACAAAATGCATTTTCAATACAGGTGCTCCTCGGCTTATAACGGTTCGACTTATATTTCAACTTTATGATGGTGCAAAAGCAATTAGTTACAGCAATTATTTGTTTATTTACTTATTCAGTAACAGAAGTTATTTACTTACTTACTTAGCATATCTTATTTATATCAAACTTACGATATTTTCAACTTACAGTCGGTTCATCAGAACGTAACCCCATCGTAAGTCGAGGAGCACCTGTATAGCAAGAGTCTGGGATGTAATTATATTTTTCCCCCACAATATTTCTTCAGGGTGCATAACACATCAGTGAATGAGTGGGGCTTGAACCCATGGCAGGTATGTCCTAAAATTCATAGGCCAGTATGTTAACCACTGGACTAGTTGGGTCTAATAAGATTCATCCAGCTAGGTATACAGTGGACCCCCGGTTCGCGATGCCATCGCTATCCGATAAATCCGGTATGCGATGCATTATATCGCAAAAAAATTGCCTCGGTTCCCGTTACAAAACCCGGTATACACGATTCGTCCGAGACGTGTCCACGTGTGGCCTGAACTGCCCCATGTGTGCCAGTGTTTACAAGCCAGCCAGTGTGCTCGCATCTAAGGATACATTCGGTACATTCCATATTATCACAGTGTTTTTGGTGCTTGTTTCTGCAAAATAAGTCACCATGGGCCCCAAGAAAGCTTCTAGTGCCAACCCTTTGAGACCAAGGGTGCTAATTACTATTGAAATGAAGAAAGAAATAATTGCAAAGTACGAAAGTGGAGTGCGTGTGTCAGAGCTGGCCAAGTTGTATACAAAACCCCAATCAACCATCTCTACTATAGTGACCAGGAAAATGGCAATCAAGGAAGCTGTTGTTGCAAAAGGTGCAACTGTGATTACGAAACAGCGACCGCAAGTGTTAGAAAATGTTGAGAGACTGTTATTGGTGTGGATAAATGAAAAACAGATAGCAGGAGATAGCATCTCTCAAGCGATCATTTGTGAAAAGGCTAGGCAGTTGCATGACGATTTGGTAAAGAAATTGCCTGCAACTAGTGGTGATGTGAGTGAATTTAAGGCCAGCAAAGGTTGGTTTGAAAGATTTAAGAATCGTAGTGGCATACATAGTGTGATTAGGCATGGTGTGGCTGCCAGTTCAGACCAAAAAGCAGCTGAAAAATATGTGAAAGAATTCAAGGATTACATAGACAGTGAAGACTTGAAACCTGAAGAAGTGTTTAATTGCGACAAAACAGGCCTGTTTTGGAAGAAATTGCCAAGCAGGACCTACATTACTCAGGAGGAAAAGGCACTCCCAGGACATAAGCCTATGAAAGACAGGCCAATGCTAGTGGTGATTGCAAAGTGAAGCCTTTATTGGCGTATCACTCAAAAACTCCCAGAGCGTTCAGGCAAAAGAATATCCTCAAGGCTAATTTGTGTGTGCTGTGGGGGGCAAACACTAAGGCATGGGTCACTAGGGACTTATTCTATGACTGGTTACACCATGCATTTGCCCCCAATGTGAAAAATTACCTAACTGAAAAGAAATTAGACCTTAAGTGCCTCCTGGTATTAGACAATGCCCCTGGTCATCCTACAGACTTGGCAGAGTGACTTTCTGGGGACATGAGCTTCATTAAGGTCAAGTTTTGCCTCCTAATATCACTCCTCTCCTGCAAACCATGGACCAGCAGGTCATTTCCAACTTCAAGAAACTGTACACAAAAGCTATGTTTGAAAGGTGCTTTGAAGTGACCTCAGACACTCTATTGACTCTAAAGGAGTTTTGGAAGGATCACTTTAATATCCTCAATTGTGTAAACCTTATAGGTAAGGCTTGGGAGGAAGTGACTAAGAGGAACTTGAACTCTGCCTGGAAAAAACTGTAGCCAGAATGTGTAGACAAAAGGGATTTCGAAGGGCTTGAGGCTAACCCTGAGAAGCCTATGCCAGTTGAGGAATCCAATGTAGCATTGGGGAAGTCCTTGGGGTTGGAGGTTAGTGGGGAGGATGTGGAAGAGTTGATGGAGGAGGACAATGACGAACTAACCACTGATGAGCTGCTAGATCATCTTCAACAGCAAGAGGCCAGACCTGAGGAAACTGCTTCGGAGGAGGGGATGGAGAAAGTGAAGAAGTTGCCTACTTCAAAGATTAGGGAAATGTGTGCAAAGTGGTTTGAAGTGCAAAGCTTTTTTGGTGAAAATCACCCTCAGACAGCTACTGCAAGCCGTGTTGGCAACCTGTACAATGACACTGTTGTGAATCACTTTAGGAAAGTCATAAAGGAACGAGTGGTACAGGTCTCTATGGACAGATATGTTGTGCGACAGAAGTCCAGTGACTCTCAAGCTGGTCCTAGTGGCATTAAAAGAAGAAGGGAAGTAACCCCAGAAAAGGACTTGCTACCTCAAGTCCTAATGGAGGGGGATTCCCCTTCTAAACAATAGGTTCGACACTCTCCCCTCCTCCCATCCCATCAATCATCACCAGATCTTCATTAAAGGTAAGTGTCATGTATTCTATTGTTAGTAGAGTACATACTACAAACTGTGCATGTCTTCTTCAGTTTGTGTGCATTAAACTTAATATTTCATGTGGTAAAAGTTTTTTTTTTCATACTTTTGGGCGTCTTGCACGGATTAATTTGATTTCCATTATTTCTTATGGGGAAAATTGATTCGCTTTCCGATATTTTTGGTTTACAATGAGCTCTCAGGAACGGATTAATATTGTGAACCGGGGTCCATTGTATTTCTATATATCATACAGATGTTAGCATAGGTCCCACTGTGACCACAAATGCAGTTTTTTTACAGATGAATCCCACACCGGCATGGCTGTGCCATGCTCTGACTCGAGCCCCTTCAAAGCACCCATCATGACTGTATAATTTCACAAAAAGCAGTGGTTTGCAGGAATGTACAGTATAAACATTATACAAGGGTTCACTGTATTTAACAATGTCATACCTATTATAAATTCCCAGCATTTACACCTAGATAAAAAAAAACTTTTAGTGGATTTAATTATTGGTGCATCAATTTAGCAACTTAAGAAATTTTATTGCACATTTGAATAAAATCAGATATTATGAAACAACTATAATATATACTCTACGATTATCAAGCACTTTTATCTCCATAACAACGGATCATATTCTTATTTGTTGTAACATCAAACTTTAAATTACAACAAACCAATTTTCCTCTAACAAGAAAGATTTTTATCCTAACTTGTTCATCTTTTCACACAACTTCTAAACTTCATACGATGACTACTCAACATACGACTTACAGAATGTAATTAATCCAGGAAAGCATGTTGAGAACATTTGAAAATTTTAGTGTGTCTTGTCCAGTGTGACGCAGGATTCTTTCCTAATTAAAATATTCAATAATGAATTTATTCTCTGAGAATCCTGTACACATTACTGCTCGATATACTATTTAAACAAGTCTAAATTTGTACTGATCTAGAAAATTCATAAATGACTTCTTTTAAACAAATTAATTTGGCACCTGCTACACACTCCTGAATTTGTTAAGTGCTGATAATCAAAGAATTAATAGCCTTTCCTCTAACCACAGCCTAAACCACAATTTTTCCTAAATGAGTATTAGAATATTTGTAGTAACTGGAAGGTTAATAAGGATTACACTAACAAAAAATAAAATACGTAATACATCACACTTTAGTCTATTCATTATTTTTTTACAATTTTATGAAAATGCTTCACAAAATAATTGACTTGATTAGTAAAACAATGTCACTCATTATCTGCATTAAGTAAAATAATCAGAAATCACAAGTACTCTTAATATCACGTTATTATATTGTGTATAACTTTGTTCTTATTATTTCCAATGGCAATTAGTGCTTTACTTTCTTCCACAAAATTCTGCCTGTGACTCTTAGTAAATTTCTAAGTGAGCTAAACCATGATGAATTATAAAAACACCATATCAAGTATATACTGGTATAGATAATTCAATCTGCTATACCTATAAAATCCAAATTTATTTTTATTACTTGAAAAACACATGAATTAAGTATTACTTAGAGGTTAACTTGTAAAACTAAATCAACAAAGAGCAAAAGGTAATAAGTGCATGAAAAATATTTCATACTCACCCTTTGTTTTGGCATTCAAGTATGCTTGATAGCTCGGGGAAGCATGATAGCTTTTCATTGCCTTTTCATATTCAAGCTGTAAAACAAAATCACAAATGCAAGTAGTATACAGTGTATGAAACTGTCATCAAGGTGCTGTGAGTGGCAGAGAGTTAGAGATCTAAAAAAAGGGGGTGATCCCCCAGATTGTGGTGTATATTGTCAGCACACCGTGGCAAAATGAGTAAATCATTAAGAGAAAGAACAAAATGACAAGGAAAGAAGAGGGTTTTGGTGGAGAGACACTAATAAGCAAACTACTTGCTAACCCACAAGTGCATGCATACAGGGCATAGCAACAAGGAGTTAAACAAAGAGAGATGCATGCTTTATACACTGCAACAACTGAAACAATTCAACAAATGGTGATTATCAGCAAATGACATATTAAATCCTACATTAAATCAAACATTTTGAACATCCTGTAGCATACAAGTCTCGATCCCTGTAACCACAATGAGGTGAGTACAATTAGGTGAGTACAATCATTAGTACTGTACCTTCAAAATGGGTGTCTTCATGCCAGTGAAAGGCATCTGATCCAAAGACCTAGAGCTACTTTCTACTTCCCAGATCAAACTAGATTACCTCCCACTTCCTACATACTGTACGACCACTAATTTCTCAGTACTAATATAGTTAAATATATGAAGTATACTCTCTGGGGTTATCTATTATCACTGCACTAAAAATCAAGCCATGATAATACTTTTTATAATAATGATAATGTTTTATTTCTTTGAGCCTTACATAAAAAGACAGATAGCAAAAAAATTGATAGTGCAGCTATGAAGACTCAAAAAAGTAATGACAGCAAATATTAACAAAATAAGAATGAAGGAAATGAAAATATTAGAGTTATAAGAGAATTGGATCAATTCAGCTGACTTTTAGAAATAAACTACAGTATCCTTTTCAAAACTATGACTGATGTATGATGGATCATACCTACATTATTATTACATTCATGGGTGGAGCACTAAACCCACAAGGGTCAAACATTATTATTATAATCAACACTAAGAACTAAACCAACAATACAAGGGTCATACAGCACCTGGGGAAATGGAAGGTATTCAAACTTGATTCAAGGAATTGAGAGCACAGGTCCAATTACTTAGATCAAAAGTCCCTCAACAGCATCAAAAAACCTCCCTTGAGGGGTATCAAATCTACAATCAATAGAATTCATCCTTCATACACAATGTTTTATGCATACTTGTTGCATGTTAAAAATAAATTGCAGGAAAATCTTTGTCTATGGATGCAGACAAAAAAAGTAAGATCAAGATTAAACTTCCCAAACCTTTGTCATTACACTAACATGACTTAGTGAATAATGTAAATGTCCTTTAAGTTCAACACTGTTAGGTCTGGCCAGTAACTGGGAGAGTAACTGCAAAAAACAATCTCCTCTTCCATTAAATGAGCAGGGGTAAGCCACAGGCCTCCTGACAGGGTATATCATGCCATAATTACTATGACATAGTACATATGATGGGAAAAAAAAGACATTTTCAACAAAGAAATTATTTAATACATTTCATCCACTGAAGGCTTTACCAAATACAGCAGGGCCCCACTTATATGGCAGGTTAGGTTCCAGGCTACTGCCGGAAAGCGGACATTGCCGGAGAGCAGAACACCATTTGTTTCCACTTATAAATGTCAGATAATAAGTTTACACTAACATATATTAAGTTAGCAATAGAACAAGGCAATAAAAAACAACAAAAAGTAAAACACACACACAGTACACTCATTACTTACCTCAAAATATTTGTAGTCTTCATGTAGGGTGAGAAGTGAATATGTAGTGTTGATTGTAAGAAGTTAGGAGTGGTAGGTACGGTAGCCAGTCAAGCCACCCCACGCAATATACTTCAACATTTAAAGAGCTCTAGAGTAATAAAATGCATTTAGTGTACACTCATTACTTACCTTAAAATATTTGAAGTCTTAAAGTAGGGTGAGAGGTGAGTAAATAAGATGAAATAAATAAGAGAGAGAGAGAGAGAGGGATGTGGGTGGCCTTACTGTTATGTACAAGGCCAATATTGTCAAAGTACCACACTTGGATCCACTTCGAGGACAGCGAGAAACAAGCTTTTATGCCACAAGACGGGCAGAAAGCAGCAACTTCACTCTGGCTGTATCCTTCTCCAGAACATCACTCCATCTGAGATCATATATACCCAGGATGACTCGAGTATGGAACACATTCGTACAGCATAATGATGTCAACGAGATAAAGTCAGTTGATCAAATGAAAATGCTGGCCCACAGATGGCTCCAACTTCATCCTGTTCCCTACTTGTATGTCTCATAACAATAAAAATGCTTTCAAATGAGCTGATGCAAGTAACAGCTCTTAGCTTGCCAATAAAGTTAGGACTCCTTAACCTGTAAATAGCTTGTCAATAAAGCTAGGGATCCTTAACCTTGTCAAACCCTGTGTAGAGAGAGAGAGAGAGAGAGAGAGAGAGAGAGAGAGAGAGAGAGAGAGACAAATGACAGATTTTTTTGACTACCACTCACTACTTTGTGATCGTCAATATGGCTTCAGGAAAGGTTACTCTGCTGCTGATCTGTTGTTAAACCTCTCCACTAAGTGGCACCAGTCACTGGATGAATCCAAAGTCAGCTGTGTGGTAGCACTGGACATTGCTGGCGCTTTCGACCGGGTGTGGCACCAGGGCCTCTTAGCAAAACTTCAAGCACTGGGAATTGCAGGCTCTACGCTATGTCTCCTCAGTGATTACCTTCATGGTAGATCTCTAAGTGTAGTCCTCAATGGAACGGAATCAGCAAGGCATCCTATTGGGGCAAGCGTTCCACAAGGAAGTGTGCTGGGTCCACTGTTATGGAATGTCTACTTCAACGACCTTCTTCATCTCATCCCAGAATCACATGCATATGCAGACGACTGTACACTGACATTCACTTATCCAAGAGAAGAAATGCCAGCTGCTCTAAGCTACATCAATCACCAGCTGAGAGCTATATCAGCTTGGGGAAATAGATGGCAAGTAACATTTGCACCTGAAAAAGCAAATGATGACGTCTCTAGGCACCATGATGGTAATGCTGGCGCAGTAGTGAAGGATGAATGGGGCGATGTTGGCACCTGGAGAAGAAGTTGATATCCTTGGGGTGAAAGTTTGACTCCAAACTAACCATGAAGAACCATGTTGTAAATCTTGCAAACAAGGCAGCCAGGAAGCTTACAGCACTTCGCCGTATCTCGCATCTGCTTGACAGTAGGGGTTGCAAGATCCTGTCGAGGCACAAGAAATGCGCTCACACCTTGAGTATGCTCCACTTTCTTGGTTTGCCTGCCCCCCTCTCATCTGCGACTGCTTGACAGAGAGAGAACAGAGCAAGGACGTCTCATCTCTGCCTGGACCCATCCTGGATAGATCTGTCATTTCAGCAGAGCCTTCAACATAGGAGGGATGTGGGTGGCCTTACTGTTGTACAAGGCCAATATTGTCAAATACCACACTTGGATCCACTTGAGGACAGCGTGAAACAAGCTTTTATGCCACGAAGGCGGGCAGAAAGCAGCAACTTCCTCTGGCTGTACCCTTCTCCAGAACATCACTCCATCTGAGATCATACATATCCAGGATGACTCGAGTATGGAACACATTCGTACAGCATAATGATGTCAACGAGATAACGTCAGTTGATCAAATGAAAATGCTGGCCCACAGATGGCTCCAACTTCATCCTGTTCCCTACTTGTATGTCTCATAACAATAAAAAAGCTTTCAAATGAGCTGATGTAGGTAACAGCTCTTAGCTTGCCAATAAAGTTAGGAATCCTTAACCTGTAAATAGCTGTCAATAAAGCTAGGGATCCTTAACCTTGTCAAACCCTGTGTAGAGAGAGAGAGATACAGAGAGAGAGAGAGGGAGAGGGAGACAGAGAGAGACAGAGAGAGAGAGAGAGAGAGACAGACAGACAGACAGAGAGAGAGACAGACAGAGAGAGAGAGAGACAGAGAAAGAGAGAGAGAGAGAGAGATACCAGGTGTAATTACTGCTACAAGAAAGGACATAAGGAGGACCAGTGTAGGAAGAAAAAGGAACTTGACAGACAGGGCCACCTGTTTAGAGACCTGTTCTCAGAACAAACCAGCAGGATCTCTGAATTGGTGAACACTCTCACATGTCACCCACTTAGCTACTCCTATCCCAGCCCAGCAGGTGGGATTGTGCCTTATACAAGACCACAGACCTACATCCCTGCAGCTGCCTCAGTACCCTACCTCTCTCAAGGGCAGGCACCTTACATGCCCTACACATCCACCACCTCAAGCTGACAACATCATCATGAGGAGCCAGTCTATTAGCATCCTGTCGGCCAATATTAGAGGTTTCATTACTAATGTTGGAGAGCTCACACACAGTTTTGTGAACACTCGACGTCCCGACATGATAGCTGTTGTTGAAACATTTTTGGATGACAGGACTCCAGAAAATTTTGCAAGAATTGCTGGCTACACCTCATGGATGAGAAGAGACAGGCAAGGGCAAGGAGGAGGTGTTGCTGTGTGCTTCTCTAAAAGTGTTCATGCCCAGCACATTGATGTTGCCACCCCTACACATCTTGAAATTATGTTCTTCAAGCTCTGTATAAACACTAGTACCTCTGTACTAGCATGTGCAATGTACAGACCTCAGTAGCAACATGCAGACCCTATCAACTTCCTAATGGAAAATATTGACTCCCTTCTGCTACAACACAACTGTCAACATATTATAACTGTTGGTGACATCAACCAGCACCTTATACAGAGGGACTTTGATGACCTTCTTGCAGTGTTTGACATGAGAAACTTTGTTTATTTCCCTACTCATATCTCTGGCTCCTCCCTTGACCCAGTAGTGAGTGATCTGGCAGAAGGCATAGTCACTTGTCAACCCCTCGGCTATGTTGGATCGTCTGACCACAAGGCTGTTTTTACGACACTTAAGATCCCAACAGAACGAGGTGAGGAGTCCACACGCACAACCTGGCTATGGGAAAGAGGTAATT
>NC_091352.1:13562957-13590457 GCF_038502225.1 Cherax quadricarinatus | reverse complement strand
AGGTGACTAAAATGCCGAAAGCAAGGGGCTAGTAACCCTTTCTCTTGTATACATTGCTAAATTTAAAAAGGGAAACATTTGTTTTTCTTTTTAGGTCACCCTGCCTCGGTGGGATATGGCAGGTTTGATGAAAAAAAAAATAGCTAAAAATATACTTTTACCACCCTCTATTGACTCTCAGACATTTATTTACATGTGAGGTGAAGGGAAAAAGGGAAGTAAAATAATAAATGAGATAGAAAAATGCATAGAAAATACATGAATACAAAGGGCATTACCATAATGTTGTTTCTATTATTATTGTTGTTATTGAATTTCTACACAGCACTGAACCTATGTGGATTAGTCAGTGCAAATAATGAAGAAGGCCCAATCCTCCATTGGCTAGGCGAGACAGACACGCTACCTGTGCTCACTTTGATGTTATAAGTAGTACAGAGCTGTGAAGGAATTAAAAAACAAAACACATTTACCCTTACAATCAACAAAATAATTTAAGAAAAACAATTCATGTGTCTATGCTTCAATAGTTACTATATATCCTCTTCAATAAAACTGGCAATATCTTAACCACAACAATTAACAGGCACAATAAATCCTCATCTGTTGAATCTTGTTTCTAGTTGCAGGAATAGGAAAGGGTCATTCCATACATAATATTCAAGTATGAATGTTACCACAAATCACACAACATGCTTTGTTAGAGGAAGCAAAATTATAAACAATTCCAAATTCTGTTAATGTCTTAATAGCAAATCTCATTAATTTCATTCACTGCTTATATCTGATATAATACCAAAAATTATTTAAATAAATTAATGAAAACACTTACTAAGTGGCATAAGAGAATTTGGTAATTTAACATGCTAATTATTAACACAAAGATCATGCTCAAGTTCATGTTATTAGAGAGTTCAAGATGCTTAGGTTTCTCCTTCCAGCACACACAAAAAATAACCCTACAGTGCTGCAACCCTCAACAGGAGTATGGCCGTGCCGTTGTATGCGATGCCTCGCCTGAACCTAACCTCCCACCACCTACCTTTGGACTTGGCTGCCAGATACTGCTGGTAAGCGGGAGAACTGTGATACGCCTCAAGAGCCTTAGTGTATTCCGCCTGCAAATCAGAGGATGTCAGCACACAACTTACCCAACTGCCACTCTCAATATGTGGTTGGTATGGGAGCACCATTCTCACGGCTATGAGAAACAATTATGATTCAACATCATATCTTGAATCATAGTAATGAAGGCTCTTAACACAAAAGAGCACTGTACATCTTAATATTAATTCTTCATGCATCCATATCCGGTATTTGTTATGTTTTCATTAATAAAGACTGCCTTACATTCATAGATTAATTTCATATAATACACTATAAATATATGTATATATACTGATAAAATCTACAACATCCTAAAGTAAAGAAATAAAAAAAATTTACATGAAAAGGCAATACAACATTCAAAAATATATGAAAGAAAATTCTAAGTTGCAAATGCAAGACATGACACCAAAAAAGTTAAATTAAAATCTAGCAACTATATTTTCTGAAACTGCCACATCTGGTTTCAAAAAAAAATGATAAACTCAAAATTAAGTGTTTCATTAATAATTACTACAGTAGTATGAAAATGAAATAGCTGGGCAGTTCAAGAAAATCTGTAATTTTTATTTGCCTATGTTAGAAACAAATTACTGCTTATGTTTATACCACAAGCTCTACAAGGCTTCCTCATACTTTAAATGGATGAGAGGTTACAAACATGACTAATGTAAGCAATGTGAAGGATTGTTTTCTTCCAATATCTATGCTAGTTTGAAATAAACATTTACCTATATCTGTATTAGTCAAATATTGTTTTGCAGTGTTACAGTATGCATCTTCAGCATCAGACACTAGTTAGAGCATTTCAATTCCTCCTCATCAAAGTCCTAGAAAACCCTGTAATCCAGTAATCCTGTGGCATTACGTAAATCCACTACCACGGGTTATGTTGGCAAAAAGATGTACAACAATAACTACAGCAGTTCCCTCCACCTTGTACTCTAGACATGCAGTTTCTGGGTATTTAAACTACTATGGTATACTAGTTAAATAATAACATGGTAAAGAGATTAGTAAAGATGGGCCACAGATGGCTGGTAAGTAGACAAAACCCTATATTTGTATGAATATGATATAATGAATTCAATCTTAAAAGCAGAGAATTTTTTTTTATAAATCATTTATGAGCTTAGAAATATTTCACTACATTAATGACACTTTTGGTTTACAAAAACCCTCTTCCACACTTCAATGATTTTTACTATTATTATTATAATTATGGGGAAGTTCTAAACCTATACGTACAGTCCTTCAGTGTCAGGGAAATGGGAGATAGTCAGATTTAATCCAAGGACAGGGAAGGGTAGCTCCAATTCCTTTGATAATTAGGCTTTCATTGGCATCAAAGTGCACCTCCCTTTGAAGGGCAGAAGATAAATAACATACAAATATTTTATTATAAATTGTGAAATGCAACCCTTCCTTGAACTCTCTAATAACTAAAGCCTACTAGTATACTAAAAAAATTCTAAGACAGTGTAGGTTTGTCACCCTCAAAAAATATAAAATGAGAATTTACATGATTCCACTTGTAAATGAAAATTATGGAAAGATTTGTGAAAAAAAAGTCTGTACCAAAAACCAAAAAGGTAAAAATGTATAACATTATTAAGCTAATAAAAACCTGAAAGACAATAAATCTGCATGTGCAGCAGGTTATCACTTGGGGATATAGAGTGAATTTTAATCTTCTACAAAACTACTGTTAACAGATGCAGCAAACCTTTAATTTCTCATATGAAGTAGCACAACATCCCAATTCTCCACAAATAAATTACTTTGGCAATTCCAACTTGTACACACATTTCTATCAAAACTATTGCAACAATCCAATTTTGAGTGTATTTCTGCATTGAGCTGTGAATCAAGTCAACATACAAATGTGTACTGATATTTCTCTCCACAAACATAAAACTGCCAAGATAAGTTCATTTATCACAATGCGACGTCCACATTCTACTGTTTCATGAGACAAGCCTACTAGAAAACAATGTTTTCTATACAAGGCCTAATTATCAAGTGCAAAAACAGAAAAAGTTTTTAGATGCATCTAAATTATTAGATACTACTTAATCAGGCATTTAAATATGCTACTAAATAAATATTCAAGCTCTTTGCATTAAAATGTACTCTACAACTGCAGTTAAATATTTTAAGTAAAACTGAAATTTTACAATTAAGCAAAATAGAAATTGCACAATGTTAATATTGTATCAATTCAGCTAACATGTTTATGTGGTAATACAATTTTTATGGAAATTTCTTAAGTAATTTTAAACAACAATCAACTGGAGTCAAGTGAAAAGTCTTAAGGAATTTCCTTGAAGAAAGACGACAACTTCGTGAAAGCAGACACTAAAGGTATCTCCTATTTTTAAAGTAAAAAACAAACAAAAGGGGATGGAGGGATGAACCACTGATGTACACCTGACTGGCTTCAATTCATCTTCTCTAGTGTTTCATAATTTTAGTTATCATAAACAATTTAAGCCATTGACAATGTTTGCCACTGAGCTCTTGCTTGTTGAAGAGAAGATTCCTTTGTAAGTCATGATACAATAAAATACTGTACTTAAAAAATACAATGCCTACATAGCTGTTTTATTAGAAGTTTTTAAAATTTACTCACACAATGACTGACCTCAAGAACTATAACCACAATTAATTTGTAGGATTTTGTAAGATGCTATCCGTATCATTAGTCAAGTTTTTTTAATTCAATGATTTGTGGTTAAAAAAAAATACTATTAATTACTGCTTTATGTTTTTCTCTACTCCCACCAAAGTAAAGTGACCCAGAAAAAGAAATAAATATTCACCATCATTCATTCAGTAGCAGTCTTGCTAGAAGTGCTGACATCAACTGAAATAGCTGATAACACAAATGGACAACAACTTATTATAGGTTATTGCTATACATGTCTGACAAAATAATTTTGTAAAAAAATCGTAAGTCTTAATTATTTTAATTTATAAATATACTGTATATTTAATAAAACAACAGCAAATGAGCGCAGTAAAATCATACACAAAAGAACCGACTGACTTAATCCACCCAGGAGATCTACCGGTGAATGAATTCAAACTTAATGGGGATTAAAATTTAAAACACTTAGATGATACATTAATCTGGGGTAGCAAAATCAATAATGAAAGACAAAACAAAGTAATCTGGCACCGTGAAAGCCACTAGTGAAAAGTACGAGTGTGTAGCTGTGAGTAGGATGCTGACAACAGTTTAACAACCTGGTGTATATTTAATCAGTGATAGGTAAAAACAAAAGCTTATATCTTGAGGAAGGATTAAAAAAAATATATGTACAGACCTACACTAGAGAAATGTGAAAATAATTCCAAAAGCTCAAGTTCATGGATAAAGTGCGCACACACACACACACACATACGCACACACAAAAAAAAGTAGTAGTGGTGCAGCACAGGAAATCAATGGTGTCAACAAGGTGGAGAGGCAAATCACAACATAACTGGTTGTGTGTAGCTTCATCTAGTGAAATATCCTGTTTGGAGGGTGTCAGTGTCATCTATATCAATTTGCAAAGACAGATGACAAACTTAAAAGTAAATACAAAATAATTTACTTGTGTATCATGGTAATTATTAGAGATTAGGAGGAACTCGGGAGTTTTACCTAATGCAGCCAACTAAATTTTATTATATAAAATTAATGAAATTTAATGTGAAACGATCCCTCAGTGATATGCCAATTGACATAACAGAGCACAATATATCTGATGATAATTCTGTGTGCTATCTGACAGAACTTATATTTAAAGAAATACAAGTTCAAAGAACCAAAGTTCAATGACATTTACATGTACGGTAACTATAATATGCAGTCATAAAATTGGTGCACTTTAAAAATTAAGAGTGTACTGGGAAAAGTAACACATGCAGCGGGATTTTACAGATATTACAAGAAAAATATAACAATATCGTATGTGCAATGAAGACTGATCTGATGTGAAAAAATCACGATACAAAAATACACTTTTATTAAGATAACATTTTGCTGTGTAGATCTTTATTAAGTCATGATTTGATAAAGCTCTAAAATATGCAAAATACTATCCCAGTAAAAGCTTGTTCTGCAATATATTTCTCTTCTTTACTATTATCGGCAATATGTCACTTAGATCGTGAAGACTGCCCTATTACTATCTAAAGTAAAACTACACAATATAAGCTTGAAAAGAGCTAATAGTTCACCCCCAATTTTCTTGTCAAGATCTTATTTTAAGAAAATAAGCTACATCAATCCAATAAAATTAATAACTAGCCCCTCTGCATATACAGCACCTTCTTTCTGGTGCTCCACATTTTCATTGGCTTCAAACTGAGCCATTTTTCATCATGTTCCACCTGCCAGTAATTTTTCACTGGTGGGTGGAACAATGGCTCAATTGAAAGCCAACGAAAATTTGCAAGACTAAAAAGAGGTGCTGTACATGCAGGGCTCTCCTGTATATAGATCAGTATGTACTGGATAAAATAGCGAAGCAATGGCATTTCCAAACTAACAACAATTATCTTGTGAATCAAATGGGGAGAACTTAGCATCAAGATAATAATACAATTTCTATGTTTTTTATTTTTTCATACACTGCTTATTGCTTCACCCCTTTCCCCTCCCCAGAGTATCTTTGCGTTAAAAAATCCCGCTATGTAGTGTTACTTTTCCAACATTATGAGCCACAAAGATAGGTGTGGATTCTATTTTTTAAAGGGTCCACTGATATAGTAATCATATTAAACTGAATGTTATCTTCTCACAATCCACAAAATCTTAAGTCACACTGAATAAATCTCATATTGAAGGAATTTACCTTCTCCGACTCGTACTCATCAACAAAATCCTGCTTGTCCGCTTCAGGTAGATCTCGCCACATAGACCCAATAATTTTGCCAATTTCCCATAATTTGAGATCATTGTTTGCAGCTTTCACTTGATCCCAAACCTGAAACACAATAAGGAACAAATAATTATGTGAGAAGCAGGATGCTGTTAGAGTGAGCTCTAGGAGAAAAGATGAATGACTGCATTATCAAACTCTAAAAAACAGCTCATGAAGTAATGTCATGGCATATTCAAGAGTCTCTAAGTGAGGGGAATTCATGGCATGAGTAGATGCAATGCCATTATTTTCATCCATATACAGTATATAAGAAATTAATAAATTAATCACTAATTTTTTATCAATATCCTTTAAACTTCAAGATATACTGTATTAAAATATTTCGTATCAGTAAGCAGTGTTTGAGCCAGGTCGTGATCCCATAATTCTGTTCGTTAATTTCACAATTTAGAGTATAAATAAGGAGCGTGCAACACAGGTATCCCCCCTAATTTGCCAGAAAGTTATACAAACTAAATGGGCCCCAACTGCCCACCAATACAGCCTCTCCTCACTTAGTGACGTACTCGTTTACTGACGCCTCGGACTTACGACAGGCTCTCTGACCAGTATTTACACATAAATAATGTACATTAGGGCTGATTTCCTCTATTCTGTTTATTTCAATATACCGTACACTAATGTATATACATTTAAAAATATACCAGAAATGTTATAAATGGTGCAAAGGTGACAGATGGTCGAGACAAACCCACTACCATTATAGTAAGCTCCTCACTTAGCGACAAATTCGTTTAATGACGTGGTCTTAGGAACGGAACTCTGTCGTTAAGTGAGGAGAGGCTGTAATGCGACAGAAATTGTCAGTTGACGTTTAATCACATCTCATCCCAATGTGGACCATGGTCTCACACACTGTAAACTTCACCCACCACCACTTGTTTTGTTGCTTTTAATATAGCAAAGCATTTATGCCCATATTTCAATACCTAGCTCAAACACTAAGTAAAATAGCATTAAAGAATGGAAAATTTAGAAAAAATCAGATTTTGTATTTAAGAATAGCTCCTATTCCTGTATTCAACTCTAATAATGACTGCCTGGGCAAAAAAAAAAAAAAAAAAAAAAAAAAAAAAAAAAAAAAAAAAAAAAAAAAAAAAAAAAAAAAAAAAAAAAAAAAAAAGTAAGAAGTGTGGAAATGAGTGCATGTGTGAGGGGAAGTGTATACAGTTAACAGAAATTCTCTTACCACTAAATTTTTATGCTCTTCTGGCAAGTCTGTTATTTATAACCAACCCTAAAACCCTTCTCTTGATGTTTTCAAGATATTACTACACAATTTTTGTATTTAAGAGGCCCATTTCCATTACGAGACTTTTAAAATCAAACTATATTATCCACTCATCATTAGCTGCTCGTTATACTTAGAGCTTTTTGTAGGATTTTACATTCATGGTGATCGTATACCTGGCTTAAAACTTTTACATCATCTGCATATTTTTTTTTTTTTTCAATAAGTCGGCCGTCTCCTACCGAGGCAGGGTGACCCAAAAAGAAAATACTTTCAACATCATTCAACACTTTCACCTCACTCACACATAATCACTGTTTTTGCAGAGGTGCCCAGAATACAACAGTTTAGAAGTATATATATATAAAAATACACAATATATCCCTCCAAACTGCCAATATCTCAAACCCCTCCTTTAGAGTGCAGGCATTGTACTTCCCATTTCCAGGACTCAAGTCTGGTTATATAAAATAACCGGTTTCCCTGAATTTTTTTTTTTTTTTTTCAACAAGTCGGCCGTCTCCCACCGAGGCAGGGTGACCCAAAAAAAAGAAAGAAAATCCCCAAAAAGAAAATACTTTCATCATCATTCAACACTTTCACCACACTCGCACATTATCACTGTTTTTGCAGAGGTGCTCAGAATACAACAGTCTAGAAGCATACACATATAAAGATACACAACATATCCCTCCAAACTGCCAATATCCCAAACCCCTCCTTTAAAGTGCAGGCATTGTACTTCCCATTTCCAGGACTCAAGTCCGACTATATGAAAATAACCAGTTTCCCTGAATCCCTTCACTAAATATTACCCTGCTCACACTCCAACAGATCGTCAGGTCCCAAGTACCATTCGTCTCCATTCACTCCTATCTAACACGCTCACGCACGCTTGCTGGAAGTCCAAGCCCCTCGCCCACAAAACCTCCTTTACCCCCTCTCTCCAACCCTTTCGAGGACGACCCCTGAATCCCTTCACTAAATATTACCCTGCTCACACTCCAACAGCTCGTCACGTCCCAAATACCATTTGTCTCCATTCACTCCTATCTGCATATACGTTCATATATATTTTTATTCCTTTAGATAAGTGCTTTATGTTAATTAACAACACTACTGGGGATGGTCCTAACCCCTGTGGAATACTACTAACTAGTGTCTGCCACTTAAAGATATCTTCCCTCTCATCACCATTTTCAATTTTCTTCAATAAGTTACAATTTAGTTAACATACTACTTATACAGCATTAAGTAGTAGTTGGATTAGTCTAGGTCTAGGAGGAACTATTATCAGTTTTGTTTTTTGAAGTATAAGTACTATTCTGTAATGGAGACAACTCTTTTTTTTTTTTGTGCAACTTCCAAAATTGTAACACAAAATTAGCAAAATTATCAAGTAGTTGATAAAGGCACAAGTAGTTATTAGAAACCATTTAAGACAATTTCTTGTTTGCACAGCAGGCTTTTTCCATCTGCTGCGCAAGCAAAAGATTTTCTTAATTACAGTTCCAATTAATAATCATGTCTTTATAAGCTACAATTTGTTGGTAGTCCCATACCATCTACCATTACAAGCTTTATATGCTTTATATGTTAGCAGGTTGTTTCTCTTCAAATAACTTGCTCAAGTGTATCCATTGATATTTTTTCAGTGATTTACAATTACAAGCAGAACGGAGAAAGGTCTAAATTTTAAAACATCCCTCATGTACCTACCTCCCATCTTATACAGTAGCAAAATGCTATTGTTCATTTGTCAACCAATTTTCCATCTTGGAGGGTAACTGTCAATACAATGCATATATGGTGTCTGTTAAAAGGGATCAAAAGCAAACTATCATATAACCTATTACAAAATAAAAAGCAGAAATCACAACCAAAAACTCTAGCTCAAGAAAACACACACCACCCCTACTGTAAATATACAAGCCATATATTGTTCACTTTACTTTTTATTACCTTGAACTATCTTGCAAATCCAGACTAAACAGTCATCCCTGAGAGTTATAATAGCTGGATGCTCAACTCCCTACCACTCAAAAGCCACCCCCTTTATTCACTCCCAATAATGGTTCCTAGGACAACCTCTACCCATTCAACCTTCCACCAGAAATATGAATTGCTCCCTATCCTCTTTAAATATCCTAAATACCTCAACAACCCCTACTCAGCTCTTGGTGACCCCACTCCAGATTCTCTACACAAGATTCACACTACACACTGTAACATTCAAAACCTGCCTCACACCCATGAAAAAGAGATGGTGACATTATATTTTGGTATTTTTTTTTTTTTTGCATCTATTGATGAACATTTCTTTCCACAGATGCCTCAACACATCACCCAACTTTACCCTCTCCCCCTCATCTATTCTATGATTCTTATAATTCTTATCTTTCACAGATCTACCTGCTAACAAGTTTACTTCCAAATACTGTATCTGAATACATGCACATCCTCTATACTCCCTCCAATCTGATATCCAATCCTTCATTGCCTAGACTCTTTGTCACTCTTATTATCTTGCTCTTTTGTCCACTCACTTTTAATTTCTTTCTTTTACATTTTTTTTTTATTTTTATTATCACACCGGCCGATTCCCACCAAGGCAGGGTGGCCCGAAAAAGAAAAACTTTCACCATCATTCACTCCATCACTGTCTTGCCAGAAGGGTGCTTTACACTACAGTTTTTAAACTGCAACATTAACACCCCTCCTTCAGAGTGCAGGCACTGTACTTCCCATCTCCAGGACTCAAGTCCGGCCTGCCGGTTTCCCTGAATCCCTTCATAAATGTTACTTTGCTCACACTCCAACAGCACGTCAAGTATTAAAAACCATTTGTCTCCATTCACTCCTATCAAACACGCTCACGCATGCCTGCTGGAAGTCCAAGCCCCTCGCACACAAAACCTCCTTTACCCCCTCCCTCCAACCCTTCCTAGGCCGACCCCTACCCCGCCTTCCTTCCACTACAGACTGATATACTCTTGAAGTCATTCTGTTTCGCTCCATTCTCTCTACATGTCCGAACCACCTCAACAACCCTTCCTCAGCCCTCTGGACAACAGTTTTGGTAATCCCGCACCTCCTCCTAACTTCCAAACTACGAATTCTCTGCATTATATTCACACCACACATTGCTCTCAGACATGACATCTCCACTGCCTCCAGCCTTCTCCTCGCTGCAACATTCATCACCCACGCTTCACACCCATATAAGAGCGTTGGTAAAACTATACTCTCATACATTCCCCTCTTTGCCTCCAAGGACAAAGTTCTTTGTCTCCACAGACTCCTAAGTGCACCACTCACTCTTTTTCCCTCATCAATTCTATGATTCACCTCATCTTTCATAGACCCATCCGCTGACACGTCCACTCCCAAATATCTGAATACGTTCACCTCCTCCATACTCTCTCCCTCCAATCTGATATTCAATCTTTCATCACCTAATCTTTTTGTTATCCTCATAACCTTACTCTTTCCTGTATTCACCTTTAATTTTCTTCTTTTGCACACCCTACCAAATTCATCCACCAATCTCTGCAACTTCTCTTCAGAATCTCCCAAGAGCACAGTGTCATCAGCAAACAGCAGCTGTGACAACTCCCACTTTGTGTGTGATTCTTTATCTTTTAACTCCACGCCTCTTGCCAAGACCCTCGCATTTACTTCTCTTACAACCCCATCTATAAATATATTAAACAACCACGGTGACATCACACATCCTTGTCTAAGGCCTACTTTTACTGGGAAAAAATTTCCCTCTTTCCTACATACTCTAACTTGAGCCTCACTATCCTCGTAAAAACTCTTCACTGCTTTCAGTAACCTACCTCCTACACCATACACTTGCAACATCTGCCACATTGCCCCCCTATGCACCCTGTCATACGCCTTTTCCAAATCCATAAATGCCACAAAGACCTCTTTAGCCTTATCTAAATACTGTTCACTTATATGTTTCACTGTAAACACCTGGTCCACACACCCCCTACCTTTCCTAAAGCCTCCTTGTTCATCTGCTATCCTATTCTCCGTCTTACTCTTAATTCTTTCAATTATAACTCTACCATACACTTTACCAGGTACACTCAACAGACTTATCCCCCTATAATTTTTGCACTCTCTTTTATCCCCTTTGCCTTTATACAAAGGAACTATGCATGCTCTCTGCCAATCCCTAGGTACCTTACCCTCTTCCATACATTTATTAAATAATTGCACCAACCACTCCAAAACTATATCCCCACCTGCTTTTAACATTTCTATCTTTATCCCATCAATCCCGGCTGCCTTACCCCCTTTCATTTTACCTACTGCCTCACGAACTTCCCCCACACTCACAAAAATTGTCCACCAATCAATGCAACTTAGCTTCTGAATCTTCCAAAAGAACTGTCAATGGCAAAGCAACTGTGACAACTCCCACTCTCTATCAGATTCATCACCTTTTAATCCCACAGAAAACAGTAAGCACCACCATAGCCAAAATCCAGGTTACTGAACAAACTGATTCTGCTAATGATTTGTTTGTCTGTGGGAATGTGTAGATACTTTCATCTGCAATTGTAAGTTAGACTCATAGCCCCATAAAGTATGTTAACTTCAGCTTCATAGCTCTGATCTCCACACACCTTTTCTGTCATAGAATGCCACAAATATGTTAAAACAGCCATGGTGACATCACATATTCCTGTTTAAGTTCTATTTTTACAAGGATATGGTCCCCCTCTCAACTACATATCCTAACCTGAGCCTCACTATCATGAAAAACTCGTTTAGCTACCTACCACCTATTCTATACATTTGCAATATCTGTAGGCAAGTCTATATGTACATAACCCAATCACATGCAAGCAAGCACATAATAAATAACAGTACTGTATTTATAATAGCAACAACCCATTCACCACTGAGATTACAGTTTCAAACAATGCAGTCTCTCTCTGACTGCAGAAGTAAGATTCCCCACTGGCCAGCAAATTTTTAATGTATACATTCCAAGTTATACTCAGACATCTAAAAACTAAAGAGGGAAAATTTCAGTCCAGTAGGTGCTGCCATTTGCCACCTGGAATGAAGATTTACTAAGCCCTATTTGTAACTACAAGGCCATACATTTCAAGTCCATTTCCATATACAGTAAACCCACTAATTAACAGACTAATAGCGACAAGGGGGGTGCACATTATTGCCGACTGTCTGTAGAATTCGAATAACAAAATTTATTTCTCATGATAACAAACGGACAAAGTTCTGAATCAGTGGACCTAGCCTAGCAATTCATAAGACTACCCAGCACAAAAAATGTGGGTAATGTTACCTGTAGTACTTGAGTAGAGGACTGTGTAGTAATTTTATAGAATGTAATATCCAGCAATTGTACGTACCTTTTTGTGGTGGAGAGATGAAGTCTAAACTGGAGTACTCAATAGTGGTGACTCAGAATAAAAGTTATTCTGAGTCAGAGGAGCTGTAAAGCTCTACTAGCACCTACACTAAACTTAAGAACATAGTCTGTGAGTTTGTCCTTGCATCTACAGATATCAGGTACAGTTTCTTAAGACCACTTTCCTCATATGCCCGTGCCAGTGAGTTGAAAGTTTTTGTTTAACATTGAGAATCACACATTTCCTCTTGGCAACATCACTTGCTTTAGAAGCCATTGTTAATTGCACATTACTTAATAGGTTAACAAAGTCACACAAAACACTATAAATCCAGGGGAAAATTGAAGAATGAATGACAAGTGTACGTGTGAATGAGCACCTATGGCTTGGGAACAATAAAAACAATTACGTCCTGGATGAGCACACTGGCTCATACCAAAAAAAAAATGTCGGAATCATTGAAATAGGTCTGGTGATTTAGAATATAATCAGACACTATCACTACAGATAAAATTCCGGAATTACACACTTTTCATTTTGTCCAAGGATTTCAATGTTCATTTGACCAATTTTTTTTACTGTAATTTCCAAAAACCATTAAATGGGTTTGTTAATTAGAGGCTTTACTGCATTCTATTTATACCACAAATAAGACATGGATACTGTACCAGAAAAGAAATTACAAACTTACACATGCCCTAAAGTACATGTGCCCACATTTACTAATGCGGAATTCTGGAAACACTTAAAATTTTACAACCACAGAGTTGCACTATGAATTTGTGAAACCAAACCAGGAATGCAACTCATTTGTAAGATGAGATTTCTTATATATAGTATAGTGAAATAAGTTGCAAATTTATTCACCTCACACAGAAAAATAGTGACCCACCAATGAGTATACAGCATAAATTTATCAGGTACTTGCACTAATAGATAACAATGCAGACAAGGAGGAACATTTTACATTACAAAAGTTGAAAAGTTGAGTAAATAAGCTTTTGCTTTTTACCCAAAACGTATATTACATTAATTTTTTTTACTGAAGTGTCACAAGCACTGGTGAAAAGTGAGAAAGCACTTGGACAGAAAAATTGAAAGACAGAAATAAGAGATCTATTTATTTTAATTTGAGGCTGAAATAAATATACAGTATTTCTGTTTTACCTGTGTTTCAGTTATCTGTCTCTGACTAAGGTTACAGTATCTCTTTTTACCTGTGTTTCAATTATCTATCAAAGTACTGGGGTCCCTTGCTTTATGTAGTACAGAAGTCATTCCAGGTCAGCTTTACTCTGCATAAAAATCCTCAAAATGCTTTACAAACTGCACAGATTGCATATGATAGATGTGTGTATAGCACATATGGAATTACTAATGGCAAATTTACATAAAACAAACCTACAAAGAGAAAGGGGAAAGCAGTACTGTAATTAGATTTGGCACAAAGTGAGGGTAGCTCCAATTTCTTGGATCAAGAGCCCTTCACCAACATCAAAGCACCCTTTTCCCTCAAAGGAACTCAAAATGAAGATTTGTAAAGACTGAATTATTAACAATTTGTGTAAACTTGTGGGTTTCTGCATACAGTACTGTACTGTAAATACAAAATAAGACTTAAATTTGTGTTTTAAGACAAACTAAGGTGGGATAACATTTGGCCTGATTTGACATAACCTGGGTAAAAAGTTTTCACATAATAAAAAAAAATTCATTATCTAACAATGATTTTATGAAACCACATGCTAGACTGAAACTTTAGTAACAAAAAAGTCCATATAAGTGGTTCATTTTTCATAAAGGACACTTGTTGGGAGCCAAATGAGCAATAAAAAACTCATCACAGGCTTTAACAAACTTTTTTTTTTTTTTAGTTTTTAATAACTAAATTTAAAGAGATAGTCTACTTTTCTTGAGAGGAAAAATAAAAGAAGTATGATCAGAAATTCTTATTTGGGAACCATCGTTGATTATCAAGATAAATTAAACTAAAGAGTAACACTGTGATATTTTTGGTTCTGGACAAAACACAGTTACAGGGTATAGATTACAGTATTTAGAGATACAAGTGTGTATCCATTTAAAAAAAAAAATTTCCTTGGATCAAAAGCCCATCATCAACAGCATCAAGGCACTCACCTTCAAGGGTCTTTACTTTATAAAACCTTATGAATATAATGCAAGTGTTCTGATGTATATGATACAGCAGTACAAATTAATCCTTGAAAATTTTTTACAATTTGTAAAGTATTGTACACATCTTGATGAACCTATGGAACATGTGAAAGACAACAAGCTTACCTTTTGAAATTGACAATCCAAACACACATGCTGTCAAGATTTCAAGACAAACAATTAGCCTGGGCATATCAGATGGCAGTCATACTTAGAGTTTATGATACACAGTGAAAATTCAAGACTAGGCAAATTATATCATTAAACCTATATCAGTGGGTGATTATGACATTAAAGCTCTGACACAAATAATCAGTCTTTCCTGATTTTGCATTACCCAATAAATAATCCGGGTACATAACTCGCACAACAATGATGGATATTCGTCATACCTCATCAGAACAAGCGATTGTGAGAGACAAAAGGCTATAAACATGAAAATGCAAATTAAAAATATTGCTGTAAAAATGAAAATAAGCATAACCCAGTTCTCCTTATATTCAAAGCTAGGCATCAAAATTTTGTTATTTATATATATGGATGTTCTGTATTGGGTATGGTGGGCTCTTATTTGGTGTTAAAAAATAACTGGTAAAAAATACGTCTTTTTAAATTACGAGTGTTTGAGGGTAATGTTCCAATATTTTTCAGAACATTAAAGGTGTAATTTTGTCTCTCAACCTTATTATTACATCTGCTCTTAATGCTGGCACTTGTTAAGGCACATAGCAATGTGAAAGAGTTAAAGCAGAAGCAGATTCTTTTGCTACATGTACTAAGTGGCCGCCATGCCACAAAATACAAATGCTGCATCCAGACATAACACTAATGCAATGACCAAAAATTTGATCACCAACTACTCTTGTACATATTATAATGTACATACTATAATCATGAACATCCAATGCCTCCTAGTACCCAACATATTGTACTGTACATAATATAAAACAATATACTCTACCAGTATTTGAAAGAGAACAACTACACTCATTGATAAGTATCATTTGAAAGTACAATTTGAAAGAGGACATCTACACTCATTAATAAGTACAGTACCACATCATGTTCCTACCCACCCTTCCCAAAGTTTTATCTTCTTGTGAACCAGCTTATTTATTTATTTATTTTGGACCACTTTGCTCCAACAGTTATGAATTGTTGATGCTAAACTGTATGCATGTATGTAAAACATTGTGAGAGTATGCTACTGGTTAATTTTAGTTAACCAGTGCTTACTCAATAGCTTCTTGCATACCTTACATTCCGACATGCATAGATTCTAAACCTGGCTTGCTAAAGAGGAAACTGAGAGGAGGAGGAGATAGAGAGGAAGAAAAGGATGGTAGGAAAGAACAGAAGGAATAGGGAAAGACAATAGGAGGAATTTATGAAGGAGACATGGAGAGGATGGAATGAGGGAAAGAAGAAAGGCAGTAGAGAAAGGAAAGGATGAAAGGAGAGAAAGAAATAAGAGACAGAAAGAGAAAGAGGGTGAGAAAGAGAGACAGGGAAAGAGAAAGAAAAGGAGAGTAAAAAAGAAAAAGAGAAAGAAAAAAGTGTGAAAGAGAAATAGAAAAAGAGAGAAATAAAGAAAGAAAAAGAGAGAGAGAGATAAGGAGGGAAAGAGATAGAGAGGACAAGAAAAAGAGAGAAAAAAGAGAAAGAGATAGCAAGAAAAAGAAAGAGAAAGAAAGAAAGAAAGGAAAAAAGAGAAAGACAAAAAATAAAAGAGAAAGAGAAAAAAGAAGAAGTGAAAGAAAAAAATGAGCTGATGTAGGTAACAGCTCTTAGCATGCCAATAAAGTTAGGGATCTTTAACCTAACCTTATCAAACCCTGTTAAAAAAAAAAGTGAAAGAAAAAGAGAAAAAAGAAAAAGTGAAAGAAAAAGAGAAAAATGAAAAAGTGAAAGAAAAAGAGAAAAATGAAAAAGTGAAAGAAAAAAAAGAATGAAAGAGAGGGGGAGGGAGTGAAAAGAAAAATATAGAAAAAGAGACAGATGTAGAGAGAGAAATATAGAAAGAGAGAGAGAGAGAGAGAGGTGCAGAAAAGGAGAGACATATACATAAGAGACAGATAGAGAGTATGGGGAAGAGGGGGGGAGGAGGTTGGAGGAAGTGAGGGAGGGGATGGATGGGGAGGGGGAGTGGGGGAGGTGGGCATTGGGGAAGGGAGGGAAAGAGGGTTCTTTTTATAAAATGCAAGAATAACTAAAGGAAAGACAAAGAACCTTATTGAGAAGCAAAAACATATTTTATGATTTCAGAGATATAGGGTTCAAGAAATATGTCAAGACAAATTGCATCCTATATACTGAATTGGCAATATCTTGTAGAGTAATATATACAAATAATGAGAGAGAAGACAAATATATTTCTAAGCTCTTCTACAGTTTAATACATCTTCAAACCAGAGCAGGAATGACTGTGATAAAATATCACAAACCATCAAGACACGAATCACAACATACCTTGCGAGAATACCTCATGTAGGGCATTAAAGGCTTATCAGGTGCTTTTGGAGGTTTTGGGATTCGTCCCTCGCCGCTTTGCTGAAAAAATATTCATTAAAGAAGATAATGAAGTCTGCACTTTATTAACACACTGAATACTAATAAACATCCTTGAAGAACAAACTTGTAAAACTCTACAGTCAATGCTGTTTACACTCAAATCAATAATTCAAGAATAACAATTAAAGGACTCTATAAATAAATTATGTGACAAATTAACAAAGTAAATTCCCTTATTAATGTAATTTTAATATGTATTTATCCCAATACCGCATGTAAAAATAATACAGTGGGAAGCGCAAGTTTTCAAAAATTTTAGTTCACCCTTAAACTGTCCAAACGTAGATCTATGTTTGCTTGCATAGAGCTCTGAACGTAGATCTACGTTCAATTTTACATGCTTTCTTATGTAAAAAAAAACATAGATCTACATTTGGAGCACTGCGTGAGTGAACCCTAGATCTACGTTTGGACAGTTAAAAGGTTAAACTGTCCAAAAGTAGATCTACGTTTACACACGTAGCGCTCCAAATGTAGATCTACGTTTTATTTTTCATTCCTCCAAATTTGGTGCAATATGCCTGAGTTGCCTAGACATGAGAGAATGGGTCTACACCCTAAGTGTGTGCAGTATGAAAAAAATCAGGGACACTGGGATACTGTGTGGTAGCACTGGTTAGTTTCAGCTCCATCTTGGGTTAACATCATGGCAAACCCGTGATTCACTCACGCCTCGTCGTATTAACACACTACTATTCTCAGAAAGTGTAACAGAATGTGAAGTTAGTGAATTTGACACCGATATAGCCACTAATGTTCAAGGAATTAGTGAAACTTCTGATGATAACCCAGATGACCCTCAGCCCATCACCTCTGGGGTGGCCAGTTGTGGCCATACAAGACCCTCAGCCCAGTACCTTTGGGGTTGCTAGTGTTACTACCCAAAAGCAACTCCGCAAGAATAAATTATCATTTTCCAAGCGTTATGATGTTGACGATAGTGAAAGTGATATAAGTGATGATAAGGAAATCAATTTTATGCCCATAGAGGATTCGTCGAGTGACAGTGATTATTATTATTCCCCAGTGAAACTTACTTTTAGGCGTTGTAACCTACATTCAGGTAGTGTGCCATATGCAATCGGTGGCAAGAGTCGTGGCAGGTCACGATCCAAAATTCCAGCTAGTGATAGTAATCACGAAGGTGAATGTGCTGGGATGGAGGAAGAGGAGGTTGGTGGCATGGTGCGTGGACCTCGTGGCACAGTGGGTGGCCAGACAAAGGACTGCCTGGCACCCCCTCAAACATGTGCTGCCTTCACTCCTGTCTCTCCTCCTCCTGCTCCCCCATGCCCCATGCCACAGGTCCACCCTGCACCATGTGGCCATGAATGGAACTGGACAGAAAGTACACCATTCATGCCACATCCTTTCAATTTTGATGCCAGTGGACGTGGTATCATGCCACACTCTCCCATCACAAATGAGTCTACAGAGTTAGAATATTTTCAACTATACTTTGATGAGCTGATAATGAACCTGATTGTTGCCCAGACCAACATGTACTACCAGTATACAATGGACAACATAGACATTTCAGAATCGTCACGGCTGTGCAGGTGGAAAGATACAACTGTGGCTGAAATGTATATATTCCTTGGCACAATCATGCTTATGCCACACACATATAAGAACAGTATAGCACACTACTGGTCCACACACCACTTCATCAGTACTCCAGTCTTCCATGACCTCCTTCCCTGCAACAGATTCACTCTGTTGCTAAGAATGTGGCACATCTCAGACAGGAATACGCCAAACCGAAATGACCTCCTATACAAAATCAGGGAATTGTTTATGTATCTGAAGCAAAAATTCAGTGCCTACTTTTACCCATTCAAGAACATTGTTGTTGACGAGTCCTTGATTCTGTTCAAGGGTCGACTGTCATTCAAACAATATATACCAAGCAAATGTAATCGCTTTGGTATAAAACTCTATTGTGTGTGATTGTGAGACTGGTCTTGTGTTGGATGTCATTATCTACACAGGAAAAACACACTCGACGATACCAGGCGCATGTTGGGCATTTCTGGAGATGATGTTCACAAGATGATGCAGCCATACCTTGGCAAGGGTATACAACTGGTATACAAGCCCTATGCTTGCTGATTTCCTACGTGTGAACAATACTGATATATGTGGAACAGTGAGAAGTAGAAAACACATGCCAAGGTTCACTTGAGGAAGTGTAGTGCAAGCGTTTCATGCCAATGACATCATGGCACTGACATGGTATGACAAACGGGACGTGATGTTGCTGTCAACCATCCACAGAAACGAGATGGTACAAATAGACAAACTGAGCAAGCACAACGATGAACCTCTCGTAAAGCCAGCTGCTGTTGTCGATTATACGAACAATATGCGACTGGTCGACAAGTGGGACATGATGATAGGGTTTGCTGACTGTGCGTGTAGGAGTCGCAAGTGGTATGTAAGTGCTTTTCCACCTTGTGGACATTGTAATGCTCAATGCCTTCAACACGTATGAAATAAAGACATGGAAGCGACGACAATATGTGGAATTCACCCTCAATGTCATCGAGCAGAAAGCGAAAAAGTATGGTACCACACCTATACCTGCCACTCCACAACAGCGACCTGTCACCTCACAAGAAGAGAGGGAAGTGCCCAACCAAATAATTCCTAACTGTCATTGCCTGATACCAATACCACCTACTTCAAAGAAGTACTCTCAGATAAAGTGTGTTGTGTGTGCTTACACTACACAGCGACCCCAAGTGCGAAAAGACACATGATTCATGATTCCAGGTAATCCAGGTAATGTGGGGTGGCACTCTGTATGAATCCATGCTTCTTGGAGTATCATACAGTGGTGGACTTCTAGAAACATAAATGGGACCTGTAAATACCTTGTATATATATGTCAACAATACTAGTATGTGTTTGAACCAGGTGTACAAATTCATCTATCAGTGTGAACATGTGTGTTTGTGACAGTATGATTACTAATTCGGTACCAAACAAACGTGTCTCAACAAAAATTGGCTATGAAATCAAAAGATCTGCAACAAAACATTATCATAACATGAAAACAACAAAATATAGAAAAGAATTGGAAAAAATTATGTTTATTGTTTCTGCAAGAGGCAGTGCTCCATGTTGCTGACACCTCATCATTTAGCACCAACTTTGTGGGCTTATATCAGTAAGTACTGTCCCTAATTTTTTTTTATCCTATACCATTTATAAAAATGCGCTCATCTATAAAAAAAAAATTATTTTTAAAAATATTCGGAGCGTTACGCGAGTGAATGTAGATCTACGTTTGGACAGTTTAAGGGTTAAATGAAAACTGGTTTAAAAAAAATATAAATATTAAAAGTACAGTGGACCCCCGCCTTACGATATTAATCCGTTCCTAAGAGCTCATCATAAGCCAAAATTATCATTAGCCGAATTAATTTTCCCCATAAGAAATAATGGAAATTAAATTAATCCATTCCTGACACCTCAAAGCATGAAATTTTTTTTTTTACCACATGAAATATTAATTTTAATACACACAAACTGAAGAAGACATGCACAATTACTACTCTACTAAGAAGAGAATACATAATAGTTACCTTTATTGAAGATCTGGTGATGATTGATGGGATAGGAGGAGGGGAGAGTGTGGAAGTTATTGTTTAGAAGGGGAATCCCCTTCCATTAGGACTTGAGGTAGCAAGTCCTTTTCTGGGGTTACTTCCCTTCTTCTTTTAATGCCACTAAAACCAGCAAAAATTATAGGGGGATAAGTCTGTTGAGTGTACCTGGTAAAGTGTATGGTAGAGTTATAATTGAAAGAATTAAGAGTAAGACGGAGAATAGGATAGCAGATGAACAAGGAGGCTTTAGGAAAGGTAGGGGGTGTGTGGACCAGGTGTTTACAGTGAAACATATAAGTGAACAGTATTTAGATAAGGCTAAAGAGGTCTTTGTGGCATTTATGGATTTGGAAAAGGCGTATGACAGGGTGGATAGGGGGGCAATGTGGCAGATGTTGCAAGTGTATGGTGTAGGAGGTAGGTTACTGAAAGCAGTGAAGAGTTTTTACGAGGATAGTGAGGCTCAAGTTAGAGTATGTAGGAAAGAGGGAAATTTTTTCCCAGTAAAAGTAGGCCTTAGACAAGGATGTGTGATGTCACCGTGGTTGTTTAATATATTTATAGATGGGGTTGTAAGAGAAGTAAATGCGAGGGTCTTGGCAAGAGGCGTGGAGTTAAAAGATAAAGAATCACACACAAAGTGGGAGTTGTCACAGCTGCTGTTTGCTGATGACACTGTGCTCTTGGGAGATTCTGAAGAGAAGCTGCAGAGATTGGTGGATGAATTTGGTAGGGTGTGCAAAAGAAGAAAATTAAAGGTGAATACAGGAAAGAGTAAGGTTATGAGGATAACAAAAAGATTAGGTGATGAAAGATTGAATATCAGATTGGAGGGAGAGAGTATGGAGGAGGTGAACGTATTCAGATATTTGGGAGTGGACGTGTCAGCGGATGGGTCTATGAAAGATGAGGTGAATCATAGAATTGATGAGGGAAAAAGAGTGAGTGGTGCACTTAGGAGTCTGTGGAGACAAAGAACTTTGTCCTTGGAGGCAAAGAGGGGAATGTATGAGAGTATAGTTTTACCAACGCTCTTATATGGGTGTGAAGCGTGGGTGATGAATGTTGCAGCGAGGAGAAGGCTGGAGGCAGTGGAGATGTCATGTCTGAGGGCAATGTGTGGTGTGAATATAATGCAGAGAATTCGTAGTTTGGAAGTTAGGAGGAGGTGCGGGATTACCAAAACTGTTGTCCAGAGGGCTGAGGAAGGGTTGTTGAGGTGGTTCAGACATGTAGAGAGAATGGAGCGAAACAGAATGACTTCAAGAGTGTATCAGTCTGTAGTGGAAGGAAGGCGGGGTAGGGGTCGGCCTAGGAAGGGTTGGAGGGAGGGGGTAAAGGAGGTTTTGTGTGCGAGGGGCTTGGACTTCCAGCAGGCATGCGTGAGCGTGTTTGATAGGAGTGAATGGAGACAAATGGTTTTTAATACTTGACGTGCTGTTGGAGTGTGAGCAAAGTAACATTTATGAAGGGATTCAGGGAAACCGGCAGGCCGGACTTGAGTCCTGGAGAGGGGAAGTACAGTGCCTGCACTCTGAAGGAGGGGTGTTAATGTTGCAGTTTAAAAACTGTAGTGTAAAGCACCCTTCTGGCAAGACAGTGATGGAGCGAATGATGGTGAAAGTTTTTCTTTTTCGGGCCACCCTGCCTTGGTGGGAATCGGCCAGTGTGATAATAATAATAAAAATATAAAACCAGCTTGAGAGTCACTTGACCTCTGTCGCACAACAAATCTGTCCATAGAGCTCTGTACCTCCCGTTCCTTCAAGACTTTCCTAAAATGGGCCATAACATTGTCATTGTACAGGTTGCCAACACGGCTTGCAGTAGCTGTGTCAGGGTGATTTTCATCCGTAAAGGTTTGCAGTTCAACCCACTTTGCACACATTTCCTTAATCTCTTTTTTCAATTCCATACTAATTCTCGCCCTTTTTACCACAGGGATGGCACTAGAAGCTTTCTTGGGGTCCATGGTGATTTATTTTGCAGTTACAAGCACTAAAAACCCTCCATGGGGAAGTGGAACAGAATTCTTCCTCCGTAAGCCATGCGTGTTGTAAGAGGTGACTAAAATGCCGGGAGCAAGGGGCTAGTAACCTCTTCTCCTGTATATATTACTAAATGCAAAAGGAGAAACTTTCGTTTTTCCTTTTGGGCCACCCCGCCTCGGTGGGATACAGCCGGTGTGTTGAAAGAAAGAAAGCACTAAAAAGACTGGGATAATGTGAAACGTACCTAAGGTATGCGTAGATGCGACCGCACTGGCTGGCTTGTAAACACTGGCGCTGAGGCCACACGTGGGACGCGTCTCAGACGAATCATGTAAGACGAGTTTTTTATCGTGAGGTGAGGCAAAATTTTTGCCTTCAAATGCTTCGTATGGCGGATTTAACGTAACGCAATGCGTTCGTAAGGCGGAGGTCCACTGTACTGTGCATGTATGTGTATGTGTGTATATATGTACTCACCTAGTTGTGGTTGCAGGGGTTGAGTCACAGCTCCTGGCCCCGCCTCTTCACTGGCCACTACTGTCACTCTTCCCGCTCCATGAGCTTTATCATATCTCTTCTTAAGAATGTGTATGTATGTATGTATGTATGTATGTATGTATGTATGTGTGTGTGTGTGTGTGTGTGTGTGTGTGTGTGTGTGTGTGTGTGTGTGTGTGTGTGTGTGTGTGTGTGTACTCACCTATTTGTACTCACCTATTTGTGGTTGCAGGGGTCGAGTCTTAGCTCCTGGCCCTGCCTCTTCACCGGTTGCTACTGGGCCCTCACTCTCCCCGCTCCATGAGCTTTATCAAACCTCGTCTTAAAACTGTGTATGGTTCCTGCCTCCACTACGTCATTTTCTAGGCTATTCCACTGCCTTACAACTCTATGACTGAAGAAATACTTCCTAATATCTCTCTGACTCATTTGTGTCTTCAACTTCCAATTGTGGCCTCTTGTTTCTGTGTCCCCTCCCTGGAACATCCTGTCTTTGTCCACCTTGTCTATTCCACGCAGTATTTTATATGTCGTTATCATGTCTCCCCTGACCCTCCTGTCCTCCAGTGTCGTCAGGCCGATTTCCCTTAATCTTTCTTCATAGGACATTCCCCTTAGCTCTGGAACTAATCTTGTCGCAAACCTTTGTACTTTCTCTAGTTTCTTGACGTGCTTTATCAAGTGCGGGTTCCAAACAGGTGTGTGTGTGTGTGTGTGTGTGTGTGTGTGTGTGTGTGTGTGTGTGTGTGTGTGTGTGTGTGTGTAAGTAATAGGTAAAACTGGTCAATTACCAATAACTCATTTAAAATTAAGTCCTAATATTTTCTCTCACACATTTAACCCTTTCAGGGTTTCGGACGTACTAGTACGGCTTACGCACCAGGGTTTTTGACGTACTATGGAAGGCAGGGAGGAGAGAGGGAGAACTGATTTTTGTTTGGAAGGAGAATCCCCCTCCATAAGGACTTCAGGTATCAAAGCCCTCTCTGCTACACTCCCTGTATGCCTGCTACACTCTCTGCCTGCCTGCTACACTCCCTGCCTGCATGCTACACTCCCTGCCTGCATGCTACACTACCTGCCTGCTACACTACCTGCCTGCATGCTACACTCCCTGCCTCCCTTCCATACTCCCTGCATGCCTGCTACACTCCTTCCATGCTACACCCCCTGCTAACCTGGTACACTCCCTGCCTCCCTTCCACACTTCCTGTTTCCCTGCTACACTACCTGCTACACTCCCTGCATGGCTGCTACACTCTCTGCCTGTCTGCTACACTCCCTGCCTGCTTGCCTGCTACACTCCCTGCCTCTCTCCAGATCTTCCATTGTTTATGATCTCTTTTTCGTTAACATGTTCACCCCTTTCACCACATCAGCTTCCTTGATTTGTTCTTTCTTTGCCAGGATAAAAGTGATTGTTGATTTAGATTTCCCATACATCCTGGCAAGTTCTAGCACTTGAACGCCACTCTCATTTTTCAATACTTCTTTCTTAAATTCAATTGTGTTTCTCACTTTCTTTACCAAAAGAACTTTACTAGGAACTTTCTTTGGGCCCATGGTGGCTTATTTCACAGTCACACTTAATAAACAAGCACAAACCAATGGATTTTAAGAAAATGTTTGGATGAATGCACGGAGTATACACTCATTCACCGAGAGACACAGGAAGACTGACTCACCTACGCAGCGGCGTCCCAGTGGGAGGCGGGTTGACATGTATAATACGGCCAATTTTCAAGGCACCGGCCAAAACATGGAACAAAATTTTGGCCCAAAAACTGGCCTAAATATGATTCGGCCAATGAACACAGTGGTCGATATTCGGGGTTCTACTGTGTGTGTGTGTGTGTATATATATGTACATGTATATATACTGTGTGTGTGTATATATATATATATATATATATATATATATATATATATATATATATATATATATATATATATAATAATAATAATAATAATAATTTCTCTTTCTCCTTCTGACATATTAGCAACAAAAACATGATCATTTGTTCTTAAAGCAAGTGCAATTTTTTTCAAACATTTTTTTTTCATTATTTGTCCCCAAAAATTTTATGTCAACATAAACCTTACCATATATCACAAACAAAAAAACACATTATTTTTATGCTACCAACTAATATTAATCATTATGAACATTCACATCATTATTATCAGTAAGAATTAGTGACGCACCGATGACTTAGGTTACCTTACTCACCCCTCCCTTCCCAGATCCCATCTTCTGTGGGTTGAAGGCTGGGTTGCCATGTACAGGTGGTGTGAATGGGCTGGGAACATTTGCTTCCCCTACCCCTTTGGAAGAGGAGGAAGGGGTGCTGGGAGTGCGAGCCAGTCGGTCTGAAGGATACACACAATTAAGGAAATCAATCATGGTCAAAGATCCAATAAATAATTTATCTACACATACCAGCTATACATGCAATTCAGTAAAATATGACAGGTATGACTGTATTGTACCTACGCTGTTTCAAAAAACTGAAGACAGTTTACAAAAAAAAATAACACAGTTTGTATTAACTGAAGACCAGAAGAGAATTAAACTTTCCAGATGCCTATAATAAAACCTGAATAATAATTAAAAAAAAAATGCCAAGAAATATCTTTCCAGTTAAGAGAAACAGTATAGCACCCTCAGGATCTTAACTGGTACACATTCCCTATAAAAGTCATTATCTATATGCTCTGCCATAAAGTGCCTCTCCCTAAAATATATGACAACCATCTACACTAGAAACATTAGGGATGGCATTGCCTATAAGATCATTACTGTATTTAATTTCAAAACTACCTGGGCCAATATTAAACAACTACAGTACTTACAAATTTTGAAGTACTGACAATACACAGAAAAAAAAAAAAACAGCAAAAGCAAGCTACTTAATGATGCAGGAACAATGATTAACTGATGAATGAAATGCAAATTCTAACTATTATTAAATTAATCAGAATAAGCACTAAACCTGTAGGGTCATACAGTACCTGAGGAAATAGGAGGCAGTCAAATTTAACCCTTCGAGGAGTCCAGAGGCCAAATCTCAGAGTGACAGCCAGGGTCCAAGAATTTTCAAAAAAAAATTTTTTGTTATTTTTTCTTATGAAATGGTAAGGAATCTTTTTCTGAAGGTAATAAAACAAAAGTACGAAATTTGATGGAAAATTAACGAAATTACACTCTCGCAAATTTTGATGCGTCAGCAATATTTACACACTGGTGATTTTGCCAACTTTGACTCCTATTTTAGACCAAATACATTATTCCAGTTGAACAAATTCTTAGCTATTTCACTAGCATTACTTCTATTTTATCGACTGAACACAAAAAATCTCCCAGTCAACTGTTTCAACTATCCAATAAAGTGATTGGAAATTGGTAATTTGGCCAATTTAACAAAGTTCAAAATACTATTCCGATTTCAAAATAGGGTCCAGAATAAACAATGCAGGCATTCCTGGCACTAAACTAACATTTCCTCTGTTCATCAGTTACATTTTCAAGCTTTACAAAAGAATTCCATTTTGATTTTTTATTCACATAATGACTTTTTATTCACACCAAAAAATGGAAGATTTACTGTTATGCATTGTAATAATTGTATAAATATCAGCACATCTGTGAACGTATATCAGACCCACCAGCTGACGTGTATTAGATGCATGACGTCATTTGTTTACTCTTGAACATTGGCAAAAATTGAACATTTCCACTACTTTGAGCTCAGTTTCAAGCCATTTTCAGTACTAAAACTAATCAAAATCATTTCTATTTCTGTAATATATCTTCCATTCTATCAAGTGAGACCAAGAAATAACAAATGCAACTGTATAAAACATACAAAAAACACCGCAAATTCACTGTTTTAATCCAAAATTACAGTCACAGTTTTTTTTCTCTCATTATGCACTGCGTGCTGCAGGATTTGTTTTATGTGGTGCACACTTACCAT
>NC_091352.1:13437957-13560457 GCF_038502225.1 Cherax quadricarinatus | reverse complement strand
CACGTTTTCTATGTCAAATTTCTGAGAAATAAACAACTGTCTGTGTTGTACACAGTGTTTATCCTTAACCTTTCAGTATAAAATACAGAACTAACAGCATAAAAAGTAAAGTAAAAAATTAAACAATAAACAATTAAACAATAAAATCAAGTCATTACAAAAATGTAATGTTGATATTCAGTAGTAAGGTTCGACTTACATCCATTTCGACTTACGATCAGTTTGTCGGAACCGAACTCGGTTGTAAGTTGGATGGTACCTGTATTTTGGATTATTCCACTGTTTTTAGTGCTTGTAACCGCTAAATAAGCCACCATGCGCCCTAAGAAAGCTTCTAGTGCCAAGCCTGTGGTAAAAAGGGTGAGAATTACAATGGAAATGAAGAAGATCATTTAAAAATACAAGAGTGCAGTCTGTATGGCTGAGTTGGAAAGGCAATACTACGAATCACATTCAACCATCAGTACTATTTTGGTGAATAGACAGGCAATCAAGGAAGCTGTTGCTGCGAAACGTTCAAGTATGTTTTCAAAACAGAGACCGCAAATAATTGAAGAGGTAGAGAGATTGTTACTGGTATGGATAAATGAAAAACAATTATCTGGTGATAGTGTTTCTCAGTCTATAATTTGTGAAAAGGCAAAGAAGCTGCATGATGATCTCATTAAGAAAATGCCTCAAAATAGTGCTGCTGCTGATGAATTTAAGGCCGGCAAAGGCTGGTTTGAGAGATTTAAGATTCGTAGTGGCATACATAGTGTGGTAAGGCATGGTGAGGCTGCCAGTTCAGACAAAAATGCGGCTGAAAAATATGTGAAGGACTTTAAGGAATACATAGAGACTGAAAACTTTAAACCTGAACAAGTGTTTAATTGTGATGAAACAGGCCTGTTTTGGAAGAAAATGCCAAACAGGACCTGCATTACTCAGGAGGAAAAGGCACTCCCAGGACATAGGCCTATGAAAGACAGGCTGACATTAATCTTGTGTAGTAATGCTAGTGGTGATTGCAAAGTGAAGCTTTTATTGGTGAATCACGCTGATACTCCCAGTGTTTTCAAGAAAACAATATCGTCAAGGGTAATTTGTGTGTGCTGTGGAGATCAAACAGTAAGGCATGGGTCACTCGGGAATTTTTCTTGGACTGGTTTTATGGTGTGTTTGGCCCCACTGTGGCAAAATACCTCCAGGATAAGAAATTGTCACTCAAGTGCCTCCTGGTAATAGACAATGCTCCTGCTCATCCTCACGACTTGCAAGAGGAAATTACAGGGGAGTTTGGTTTCATTAAGGTGAAGTTTTTGCCTCCTAATACAACTCCTCTTCTCCAGCCCATGGGCCAGCAGGTCATTTCAAACTTCAAAAAACTCTACACAAAAGCAGTGTTTCAAAAGTGCTTTGAAGTGACCTCAGACACTCAACTGACCCTAAAAGAGTTTGGGAAAGATCACTTCAATATCCTTAGCTGTGTAAACCTTATAGGTAAGGCTTGGGAGGGAGTGACTAAGAGGACCTTGAACTCTGCTTGGAGGAAACTGTGGCCAGAATGTGTAGAACAGAGGGATTTTGAAGGGTTTGGGGCTAACCCTCAGTAGTGGAAGCTATTGTGTCATTGGGGAAGTCCATTCTACATAATGCCTCACACGCCTCCCCCACACTCACATCCTGCTCTTCTTCATTCCTAAAAGATGGTATACCTCCATGGCCAGTGCATGAAATTACCGCCTCCCTTTCTTCCTCAACATTTAAAAGTTCCTCAAAATATTCTCGCCATCTACACAATACCTCCAACTCCCCATCTAATAACTCCCCTACTCTGTTTTTAACTGACAAATCCATTCGTTCCCTAGGCTTTCTTAACTTGTTTAACTCACTCCAAAATTTTTTCTTATTTTCATTAAAATTTCTTGACAGTACCTCTCCCACTCTATCATCTGATCTCCTTTTGCACTCTCTCACCACTCTCTTCACCTTTCTTTTACTCACCATATACTCTACTCTTCTTACAACACTTCTGCTTTGTAAAAACCTCTCATAAGCTACCTTTTTCTCTTTTATCACACCCTTTACTTCATCATTCCACCAATCACTCGTCTTTCCTCCTGCACACACCCTCCTATAACCACAAACTTCTGCCCCACATTCTAATACTGCATTTTTAAAACTATTCCAACCCTCTTCAACCCCCCCCACTACTCATACTTGCACCAGCCCACCTTTCTGCCAATAGTTGCTTATATCTCACCCTAACTTCCTCCTCACTTAGTTTATACACTTTCACCTCCCTCTTACTTGTTGCCATTTTCCTTTTGTCCTATCTACCTCTTACTCTAACTGTAGCTACAACTAAATAATGATCCGATATATCAGTTGCCCCTCTATAAACATGTACATCCTGGAGCCTACCCATCAACCTTTTATCCACCAATACATAATCTAACAAACTACTTTCATTACGTGCTATATCATACCTTGTATATTTATTTATCCTCTTCTTCATAAAATATGTATTACTTATTACCAAACCTCTTTCTACACATAGCTCAATTAAAGGCTCCCCATTTTCATTTACCCCTGGCACCCCAGATTTACCTACTACTCCCTCCACAATATTTTTACCCAGTTTAGTATTGACATCCCCAACCACCATTACTCTCACACTTGGTTCAAAACTCCCCATGCATTCACTCAACATTTCCCAAAATCTCTCTCTCTCCTCTACACTTCTCTCTTCTCCAGGTGCATATACGCTTACTATAACCCACTTTTCACATCCAATCTTTATTTTACTCCACATAATCCTTGAATTAATACATCTATACTCCCACTTTTCCTGCCATAGCTTATCCTTCAACATTATTGCTACTCCTCCTTTAGCTCTAACTATTTGAAACCCCTGACCTAATCCCATTTATTCCTCTCCACTGAAACTCTCCCACCCTCTTCAGCTTTGTTTCACTTAAATCTAGGGCATCCAGCTTCTTCTCATTCATAACATCCACAATCATCTCTTTCTTATCATTCGCACAACAGCCACGCACATTCAGACATCCCACTTTGACAATTTTCTTCTTATTCTTTTTAGTAATTATTACAGGAAAAGGGGTTACTAGCCCACTGTTTACGGCATTTTAGTTGACTTTTACAACATGCATGGCTTACGGAGGAAAGATTCTTATTCCACTTCCCCATGGGTATAAAAGAAAAATTAATAAGAACAAGAACTATTAAGATAAAATCAAGAAAACTCAGATGAGTGTGTATAAATAAACGTGCACATGTATGTGTAGTGTGACCTAAGTGTAAGTAGAAGTAGCAAGACGTACCCGCAATCTTGCATATTTATGAGACAGACAAAAGACACCAGCAATCCTTTCGTTTTACACTCACTTGGCAGGACGGTAGTACCTCCCTGGGTGTTGTTCTTGTTTCCGGCAATGTCTCCTTTGCGGTGGTAACCTGGAACCTAACCTGCTGTATAAGTAGGACCCTACTGTATAATACAGTATAACCATAAAAGCGAGTTTACAAGTGAAACTGTCAATAAAGTAAGCACAATACACAATGTGTGGTCAATTTTTGTTTGTTGGCTATCACATGATCAGACAGCAACAACTGTTATTACAATTTGCCTTAAGCTGTTGAAAACTGTTTTTTCTAATTAGACAAAATGTATTTATTAAAAATGTTTTAACAAAACAGGGCCTAAATTGATACTGTACAAAAGCATCTCTTTTATATCATACCAAGTTACTGAGGGAATGAATTTCTTACTAGGCTCAATGTCTCTAACATAATCTAACAATTTTTGTTTGAATGAGGTTTAAATATTGTAAGGATGGCCATGGGCAAGTGGGTTGTAACAAATTTAGTGGGTTCTTATGAAAACAAAAGTTAGTGTAACACTATACAGCCAATGAAAACAAGATAGTGCAAATTGTAGGGCATGGAATAAAATCATCAAGTGAAGTATACAAATAAAACAGCCAATATAACGAGAAACTATGCAACGTCTGTTAATTAAAAAAAAATGGAGGTGCTCACACAATTACAAATTATCTAACTGATGCAAACTGTCAAAATATGAAAGAAAAGCAAACTTCTTCAATTATTATACAATTATTTATCCTATTTTTAATGAAATGCACATAAAAATACATTTAACAAAACCAGGTGTAACTGCTCGAAAGCATCTGTATACAATGTTGACTTTAAGGCACTAGTCGGCAGCAATTCATAACACTAATACTTTACTGCACTTATTGTATATTATTGTATTAGGCCCTGTTAGATATATTACACCATATTTTATGGTAAGTGCAGTAAGTAATGTATATAAAGTATGTACAACCTCTCCTTACTTAACGACAAAGTTCCGCTCCTAAGACTACATCAGTAAACGAATTCGTCGCTAAGCAAGGAGCATACTATAATGGTAGTGGGTTTGTGTCAACCATTTTTGATATAGTTTTAATGTCACCTTTGCACTATTTATAACATTTTTAGTATATATTTAAATGTTTATACAGTAGTGCACTGTATAATGCAATAAACAGAATAGAGGAAATCAGTTCTAATGTACATTATTTAGGTATGCATACTGGTCAGAGAGCCCATCTTAAGTCCAAGTCATCAGTAAACAAGTACGTCGCTAGGTGAGAGGCTGTACTGTAATGTCAAGTCTGAGGTACCGAAGGATGTACTAGTAAAACCAACTATGGTAAATTAGTCAATAATTGTATTTGGCCATGACTCGGCCCTGATGTGATGGGATCCAACAAATTTTACTCTTATTTAACAGTGATCTAGAAGTCTTTTAACCTTTTAATAAAAAGCAATGGTTTCAAAAATCAAGACAAAATGTCAATAATACATGTTATGTGGTATTTCACTTTCATTAATAGACCAACTCTCAAAATGTAATCAAAGTTTTTTTCATGTAGGTATACACAATGTTATCCATTTTATCTGCATGTTCTTCATAATAGGATAAACCTTTTCTATTAATTAATTAAATTAGATACAAAGGGGAGACAGGGATAAGGATGGGAGGGGGACAGGAGGGGGGGAAGGTGGAATGATTCAGTATACTACTGAGTAAAAAGGAGAAAAAGAAAAATACAAAGTGGAGAGCAAAAGATACGAGGAAAATAATTTGATATGAAAGAGAAGTACAAGGCTGGGAAAGGAAGATGGAGAGGAGCACCCCATATGACCATTCCTGTAGAGCAGGGATGATGCATTACCTGCTGCCCTCGTGTGCCACAATTGCAACTTCAGAATTTGGTGAAAAAAAAAAAGTGACTCCTGACACTAAATACCTTCCAAAATTACTTTATTCAATTTATATACTAAGCTGCAAACATTCTTTTAGTTACTGAAAATATTATGCATCCCTGAATACAGTATGTGTGAGATGTTTATAAATACAGTATGCAAAAACAGAGAAGCAAACATGCATAAAGGTACAAGTAGACATGCTCCACACATGCAGTAAAACAGTATTATTGTTATAGTCAAACCCAAGCACTAAACCCACAAGGGTCATACAGTAGCACTGCAATGCAGTAATACAGCGGTTCAAAAACAGATTTGATAAGGTTTAATCACATCAATCGGTCTAAGATTAAGAAGAACCAAGAGCTGGAGCTCACCCTCTTCCCTTTTCTACTATGCAAACTCTAGTATGTACTGTAATTAAACACAATCATGGAAGGACAGAACTGCAATAAATTAAAAAAAAATCTCATACCTATTTAAATAGTGGCACAATACAACGAAAAAGTTGTTTCATTGTATTTTGGTTGTAAATTAACCAAAAAAAAAAATAGAACAAAAAGTGACAAGACATGTGCAAAGGAGCCTAAGTTACCTACTAGGATCATATTCAAGATTTCAATGAAAAACAGGCAAAATGGAAAATACAGTGAAGGATACTGAACACAATAATCTCTCATTCAGAACTATCAGGGTCATGCAACACCCAGTTAGCACCAAACTACAGTACAGTACTCTAGGTAGAGAATAACGATTTAAAGAAGTGAATACTAGTGTTAGGGAGGTGAAGTGTAGGATAAGAAAATATAATGAATTTGACGAGAAGTGGGAGTTGCCACAGTTACTCTTTGCTGATGGCTTACTAGTTTTGGTTGATTTCAAAGAAAAATTGCAAACATTAGTGGTTGATTTGGTATGCCATGTAAAAGAAAGCTAAAGGTGAACATAGCAAAAAAGCAGTTATGAGATTAAGAAAAAGTCTCGTCAATGAAAAATTAGATGTCAGAGTGTATGAAAGAAAGGAATGTATCGAGGTATTTAGGAGTGGATGTGTCAGAAGATAGTTGTATAAAAAATGGTGATTCATGAACAGGATGAGAAAAACAAGGTTGGAGGAATGTAAAGGCATCTGTAAAAAGAAAAGTATATCAACTGCAAAATGAAAATATATGAGACAGTTGCAGCAACAAGGCAGCCGGAGGCAGTGGAAATGTCATGTTTGAGATCATTGAATGCTGTAAATATTATGATGACAATAAGGAGTGAAGAAATTACTGGACAGTCAGTCTACTGAAATAAAAAGTACATTCAAAGTTAAGAAGCTGTTAAAATTGTTTAATTTCAGATAAGCAGAAAAAATGTAAGAAGACTGACCAAGAGGGTATAAGAATTTGGGGTGGAAAATGGTGCAAGAGGGTGTGAAAGAAATTTTTAGTGCCAGTAGTAAAGGACTGAATATCCAGCAAGCATGTATGAGCGTTAGAATGGGGTGTTCAAAAAGTACTAACATCTATGAAGGAACTCAGAAAAACCAGTTAGCTGAATTTAAAAGTTCTGGAGATGAAGAAATACAGTGCTTGCACTCCAAGAGGTGGTTGGAAATGTTGCCATTCAAAGGGTCATTTGAATTCTAATGTCCATATGCTACTGGCAAGACCTGTGATGTGAGGCTAAGGACACAAAAGCATTCATTTCCCTAAAGTTGTCAGTAATCATTTGGCTTCTTACTGGATCCAAGACTTGTAATATCTGTGAGCTTCTTACAAGACAACTATTAAATGAGTGACTGAATGTGTTTCCTTCCCTGGGGTTACTTTATCTTGATGGGAAAGGTTAATGTGAAGAAATTAGGACAGATTTCTATTTAATCTTTTCAAATATATTAATTTTGAGTAAAAAACAACAAAAGTTATTACATAGTATAGCTTTTATAATACAATATATCAGGCTAAATCCTGTCTGCACTGTTGTCCATAATTAGCAAGCATAAACAAATTTAAGTACTCTACACTACAGCAGTACCTCAACATGATTAACAGCTTATTTTACTATTTTACATATATTTTGTATGTAACATACATTTTATCAGTTACATAAGTTACAGAATCCATTCATTATTCACAACTACTGTAACCCACTCTCTGGAAGGAAAATTTTAAGATGTTTTGGGGTGTCCTAGAACCTTATCAAGTCTCGACTAAGAGGGAACAAAACAGGAAGGCAGGGCATGTGAAATGGTTAGAAAGTCACAAGACAGATCAGAAAAGGGTAGGGTAGAGGGAAGGAAAAAACCAACATCAAGTCAAGTCATGTGTGTTCCAAGGATTAGAGCATTTGACACTGCATTAAGAAATGAAAGTACAGGTACCATCCAACTTATGACCAAGCTTGGGTCCGGCCAACTGGTCCTAAGTCAAAATGGACGTAAGTCGAACCTTACTACTGAATATCAACATCACACTTTTGTAATGGTTTTATTTTATAGTTTTATTTTGGAATTTCATGCTTTACTTTACTTTCTAATACTGTTAGTACTGTATTTTATACCCCATGGTTTAGGATAAACACTGTGTACAACACAAACAGTTGTTTATTTCCCAGAAATTTGGCATAAAAAACATGGTTGTAAGTTGAGTGGTCGTATGTCAAGCAGGTTTTAAGTCGGATGGTAGGTGTATTAAGAGAAACAAAAGCAGGACTTTGATTCATGTTAGGAATGCTGTGTTGAGGGGCCAATTCAACAACACACTATCTGTGAAGGCTAGGTTGTTATTATTACTAGTCAAAGCCATGTACTAAACCTGTATGGGTAATACAGGGATGTGTGTAGGGATAGGGATTAATGGAGGCAGGGGGGTTAGAGTGGGATCAAAATTGAAATTAAAGTGGTCAAAGTAAAAAAAAAAAAAAAAAAAAAAAAAAAAAAAAAAAAAAAAGAGCAGGCCTTTCAAGGTGGAATATCCAGTGAGATAATTTAGAACACACTTTTTGATAGATAGGATAGTCTATTAAGATATGTCAACCTAACCAATAGTGCAAATTGGCAGTCCTTGCAGAAAGTTGTCAGGCGTTTCTTCACATGATATCAGTGTGTGAACTGTTTGTGTCCAATTCTTAACCCTTTCGGTGTCAGTTCCATTGTACTACGGCTTTGAAGCCAGGGTCAATCCAGTAGTACTACGCCATGAGCTTGGCTCATTCAGATAAGCTGTAAGCGGTAAATATGGATAGATATGAGCAAATGGGTCTATGCAGTCTGTGTGCACCATATAAAAAAAACTTCTGCAGCCCTCAGTGCATGAGAAAAAAAACTGTTTTTGGTTAAAACAGTGACTTTGTGGAGTATCTTCATAGCATTTTCATGGTTCTATTCTTGTTTTTTTTGGTCTCATTTGATAGAATCAAAGATATACAGTGGAACCTCTACTTGCAAGCGCATCCATGTGCAAGTTTTTCCAAATACAAACAGTCAATGGGTTGATTTTTTGTTTCCATATGCGAGCAAAATTTCCATAAGCGAGCAGACCTCAAGGCAGGTTCCTTGATGCTGGTGAGGGGCTCTTGCTCTTGATCTAGGGAATTGTATCTCATTTGTTTGTTGGACTATCTTATTGAAACTTGGGCAATGTATGATGGAAAGATGCTTCTTAACATACACCAAAAATGAAAGAAATCTAAGCATAAATAATGGAGTTCACTTCTCAGCAATTAGCCACCCCTTAGCGGTATTTTCGTATAGTTTTTATGGTTGTATTCTCGTTTTTTTGGTCTCATTTGATAGAATGGAAGATATATTACAGAAATAGATATGATTTTGATTGCTTTCACGACAAAAAGTACCTTGAAATTAAGCTCAACACAGGAGAAATATTCGATTGTTTTGGGTATGTTCCCATCCATTCCAATATGCAGTTGTGAATAGGTTGACATTATTTATACAATTATCGCAATAAGGCATTACAGGAAATCTTATATTTTTTGTGAATAAAAATTACAAATTATTTATTTTGTAATAATAATAATAATACGTATGTATATGTATAATAATAATAGTATGTATTATAATACAGTAAGAATAATAATACACAATAAGAATAAGAATATAATACGTATAATAATAATACATATACTTTATAATAATAATGTACTGCACAAACACTCGTCGGCTGCCGTCGCAGCCGCCACATATATAATGACATACTATTTTATTCATTCTCAAGTATATTTCAGGTTTCTATGTTATTTACATTGTTTGTTATGTCATATTAGATGAACTGTGATAGATAAATAAGTCACAGAGTTGATGATAGCGAAATGACATATGACATAACAATGTAAATAACATAGAAACATGTTATTTACATTGTTTGTTATGTCACATTAGATGAACTGTGATAGATAAATAAGCCATAGAGTTGATGATAGCAAAATATTCAAGAAATATTTTGTCCTGTCTCCAGACAAGCACTCGTTGGCTGCCGCTGCCACATATATAATGACATATTCATTCTAGAGTATATATCAGGTTTCTCGTCCACCACCGACACCGCCCATACCACTACATGAATTACATATTTTGTTCATTTTAGAGTATGTGCATCAGGTTTCTATGTTATTTATATTGTTTATTATGTCATACTAGATGAAGTGAGATAGATAAATAAGCCTTAGAGTTGATATTAGCAAAATTATTGAGGCACAGAATTCCACTGGAACGGATTAATTGAATTTCAATTAATTTAAATGAGGAAAATTGACTCTGCAAACGAGCAAATCCAGTTGTGAGCAAGGTCATGGAATGGATTAAACTCACAAGTAGAGGTTCCACTGTATTACAGAAAGAGAGATGATTCTGACTGGTTCCAGGACTGAAAGTAGCTTGAAATTGAACTCAAATGTTCGATTATAGTGAACTGAGCAGAAATGTTACATTTTTGCCAATACAGTGGACCCCTGGCATTCGATGGCATCGGTATATGTTAAATCCGGTATTTGATACATTTTAATGCAAAAATTTTGCCTCGTCACACGCGAGTCGTCTGGGACGCGTCCACGTGAGTGCCAGTATTTACAAGCCAGCCAGTGTGCTCGCATCTAAGCATACACTCGGTACATTCCATATTATCACAGTGTTTTTGGTGCTTGTTTCTGCAAAATAAGTCACCATGGGCCCCAAGAAAGCTTCTAGTGCCAACCCTGTGGTAAAAAGGGTGAGAATTAGTATGGAAATTAAGAAAGATTTTGTAGGGTTTGGGGCTAACCCTGAGAAGCCTGAGCCAATTGTGGAATCCATTGTGCCTATTTCAAAAATTAAGGAAATGTGTGCAAAGTGGGGTGAACTGCAAACCTTTATGGATGAAAATCACCCTAACACAGCTATTGCAAGCCGTGCTGGTGACTATTACAATGACAATGTTGTGGCCCATTCTAGACAAATCTTAAAGGAACGGGAGGTACAGAGCTCTATGGACAGATTTGTCATGCGACAGAGGTCCAGCGACTCTCAAGCTGGTCCTAGTGGCATTAAAAGAAGAAGGGAAGTAACCCCAGAAAAGGACTTGCTACCTCAAGTCCTAATGGAAGGGGATTCCCCTTCTAAACATTAACAACTTCGACACTCTCCCCTCCTCCCATCTCATCAATCATCACCAGATCTTCATTAAAGGTAAGTGTCATGTATTCTATTGTTAGTAGAGTACTACTAACTGTGCATGTCTTCTTCAGTTTGTGTGCATTAGACTTAATATTTCATGAAGTAAAACTTTTTCTTTCATAGTACTTTTGGGTGTCTTGCACGGATTAATTTGATTTCCATTATTTCTAATGGGGAAAATTAATTCGCCTTCCAATAATTTTGGCATACGATGAGCTCTCAGGAACGGATTAATATCATATACCGGATGTCCACTGTACAGCCTCTCCTCACTTAACGATGGAGTTCCGTTCCTAAGACCATGTTGGTAAGCGAATTTGTCGCTAAGTGAGGAGCATACTATATAATGATAGTGGATTTGTGTCAACCATCTTTGATATTGTTTTAATATCACCTTTGCACCAAGTATAACATTTCTGGTATATTTTTAAATGTTTATACAGCAGTGTACTGTATATTATAATAAAAAGAATAGACAAAATTAGCTCTAATATAAATATTATTCAGGTATGCATACTGGTCAGAGAGCCCGTCGTAAGTCCGCGTCGTCGGTAAACAAGTGCGTCGCTAAGTGAGGAGAGGCTGTATTCCAGAGCACACTTGTCCAATAGACGTCCAACTGGCCAGTCTAATACGCATTTAGGAATGCGCTGACATTATTTTTACAAATACACCTACCATCCGACTTACGACCGAGTTTGGTTCCGAGAAACCGGTCGTAAGTCGAACTTTACTATTGAATATCAACAAAACATTTTTGTAATGACTTTATTTTATTGTTTTATTTTGGTATTTCATGTTTTACTTTACTTTTTACGTTGTTAGTACTGTATTTTATACTGTAAGGTTTAGGATAAAAACTGTGTACAACACAAACAGTTGTTTATTTCCCAGAAATTTGGCATAAAAAATACGGTCGTAAGTTGAGCAGGTCGTAAGTCGGATGGTAGGTGTATTACAATTATGCAGTAGTCTGCGTAACAGTAAATCTTCTATTTATGTGTGAATAAAAATTCAAACTGGAAAGCAAGCATAATAAAAGAGGGGCCTGGAGATGTGACTAAGGAACACAGGAAATTTTTTTTAGTGCCAGGAATATCCACATTGTTTATTCTAGACCCTATTTTAAAATCGGCAATTTTTGAATTTTGTTTGAAATTGGCCTAATTACCGATTTCTGATCACTGTATTGGGTACTTAAAATTGGTAAATGAGCAGTTTCTTGTACTCAATCGATAGAATAGAAGGAATACTAGCAAAATAGCTATGAGTTTGGTCAACTGGAACAATGGAATTGACCAAAAGTAGGGCACAAAGTGGATGAAATCGATGATGCATAAATATTGCCAAGACTGCTAACTTTGTGAGAGCAGAATTCCGTAAGTTTTCCATCAAATTTCATACTTTTGGTTTCATTACTATTATGCAGGTTACCACAGTGTTGTAAAATAAAATGTGTATTAAAAATGCTCCATTAAAATAGTGTCGGTGAGCACAGACTGAACATAAAATGGACGTGTATCAGACCTGGACAGAGTGACCAGGAGAGTGTGTGTGTGTCAGTACAGGGAGAGCAGTGGTTGGAGCAAGTAAGTTTATTCAGGTATACACAAATACAGTTACATAGAATTATCATACATAGCAGCATATGTGTAGAGAACCTAGGATAACCCAAAAAAGTCAGACAGAGTGACTTATTTCCATTGGGGTTCTTTTACCTTATTATTATAATATAAAGGTTATAATATTTTGTTATTATTCTATAATGAAGATAACATCTTATTATCATACTAAAAAGACTATCTACTACACGAGGGTCATTAAGACTATCTACAATACGAGGGTCATTACTAGGAATAAGGTAAAATTTACACGTATGTTAGCTAAAAAATAGAAAATCATTCCCCTCCCTTTCTGTAGCTACATTCATCAGACACCTTTTGGCACTCTTCTTGAACTGGTTCATGCTATGACTGGCTTTGACATGTGTGGGCAGTCTGTTCCATTCCTTTATTGCTGTACAATAAAAGGTGTTTGAAGCCTGGCCAATGACTGTGGGTACTACAAAGTTGTGCTCTCTCCCCCTAGTACTATGATTGCTTTGGTTCCCAACCTTGACAAAATTGACAGCAAGATATTCTGAACACTGTTTGTGAGCAATTTTATAAACAAGATTTAGCTTCAGTTGTTTTACTCTGTCTTCAACATTCAGCATATCCAACTGCTGTAATTCATTCTGGCCTACATGTTCTCTTGGTCCCAGCCTCAGGATGAACCTTATGATTTTGTTCTGGGTGATTTGCAGTCTATCTTTCAGTTTTTTTGTCAAGGCAGAGTACCATGAAGAGCAAGCGTAATCCATATGGCATTGTATAAGGGCTAGACATAGGGTCCTGCGAGCCTCAGTAGGTAGACACTGTGCTTGTCTATACAGGAACTTCAGTATGGCATTCGCTTTCTTTACTACACTGTTCCCTATCAATTCTCCTGACATGCATGGGTCAAAGGGGATTCCCAGATATTTTACTGATGAAACCAAAGTGATGGGCTCCCCATTACACTGGACATTAAAATTATTTACCCTTCTCAGTTTATGTTTCGTGCCAAAGAGAATGGCTTCAGTTTGTTGTCTACTAACCATTTGCTTGTGGGTCTTTACCTGACACTAACAGAGCATTGCCATCTGCATACAGTAGGAGTTTGCGCTTGACACTGATAGGAATGTCATTGACATAACATAAGAATAATAAGGGATCCAGAATACTACCTTGGGGAACTCCACATGCTATCGGCAGGGGTTCTGATTCCGTTTTGTTGATTTTGACAATTTGTCTCCTGTTGCTAAGGTAGGACTTAAACCAGTCTACAGAACCTATACTGATAGCTTGAAATTTCTTACATAATATATTGTGGTTGACAGTATCGAAGGCCTTTTGCAGGTCTAAGATTACCATACCTATGAGGTTCCCCTTTGACATTTCAGTTCTCAGGTAATCCATCAGATTAATTAGGGAGGTGTCGGCTGAGTAAGATCTTCCAAAGCCTGACTGATAGCTATGGAGAATGTTGTTGTCATTAAGGTACTTAACTACTTGAGAGTACACTGCCCACTCTAGAATTTTGGATATTATACTGAGTATACTAACAGGCCTATAGTTGCTTACATCAAACCTACTATTTTTCTTGAAGATAGGAGTAACTCTGGTCTCCTTGAACCCATCTGGTATGGTATTAGTGGTGATTGATAGATTTATTATGTGAGCAATAGGGATTGACAGTTCAGAAGCACCATCTTTTAGGAACTTAGACAGGATGTTATTCTGGCCAGTGCTCTTAGTTGGGTTTAACCTGCTTAGTTCTTTTTGAATAAAGTCATGAGATACACTTACTAGTTGACAACTGTTTGGGGTTACCCCTTTATTGGTATAGTATGTTTGAAACTTATCAGAGTCTGTGTTCAAGGTATTTGATGCAGCTGGTAGTTTACTTGTTAGTGTTGATGCAACAGATGTGTAGAAGGAATTAAAGCAATTTGCCACTTTAGATGTTTCGTGGCATACCTCGTTATCGATAGTGAGTACAGTGGACCCCCGCATAACGATCACCTCCAAATGCGACCAATTATGCAAGTGTATTTATGTAAGTGCGTTTGTACATGTATGTTTGGGGGTCTGAAATGGACTAATCTACTTCACAATATTCCTTATGGGAATGAATTCGGTCAGTACTGGCACCTGAACATACTTCTGGAGTGAAAAAATATCGTTAACCGGGGGTCCACTGTACTATGTTATATCTATCTACTGGCTTATGGCTATACCCCAGCTGTTTTAGTTGTTGCCAGAGCTTTCTGGGGTTATGCTTATACTCTTCAATTTTTGAGCAATAAGTGCTTTGCCTTTGCTCCTTTTATAAGTCTCTGCACTCTGTTCCTCACCCTTTGGAATTCATTTAGTGCTGCAATATCCTGTCTGTTTGCTTTAAATCTTTTTAGCAGCTGGTCTCTGAATTTCTTATTATCTAATATCTCAGTAGTCATCCAGGGTTCAGTTCTCTGTTTAATCCTAACCTCTTTAACTGGTACAATATTATCAAGGATGGTAGTGAACATTGTTTTGAATTTTTCCCAGGCATCATTTACGTCCGTACAACTTGTTATCTCTGTCCAGTCACAATTGTGTAGCCTATTTACCAGTGTTTCTTTACTGTAGTTTCTAGTTGACCTCATTTTTATTGTCCTGTGTAGGCCTATCCTATCCCTAGTGATTTTCCTGGTGCAGTAAATGATGAAATGATCACTAAGACCTGTGGTAATGACACCTGACTGACTAATGTTCTCAGAGCGGTTGCAAAGTATGTGGTCAATTAGGGTGGCTGAGAACTGTGTGATCCGGGTTGGTGTATTAATTAGTTGAGTGTAACTATTTAAACCTAGAATTTGCTTATACCTTTTGCATAGCCCGTTATTTTGCTGCTGAAAACAGATATTGAAGTCGCCCAGTATTATTGTCTCGCAATTGTTTTCAAGTCTGGACAATACTCTGGAAAAGTCTTCTAAGAACTGGTCCTGGGTAGGAGGGCAGTAACTAGTTCCTACTAAGATGGGTTTGGTCTTGGGAAGCAGCACTTCAAACCATAGAATCTCCAGTTTATTGTTATTTAAATCAGGTCTTGGGTTGTAAGCTAAGTCATTTCTAATGTAGGCACATACTCCACCACCCTTTCTGTTCCTATCTAAGCGTTTTATATTGTAACCTTCTATTTTGACCTCATCGTCAGTCACCGTATCATCCAACCAGGATTCAGAGATGGTTATAACTGCCACCCTAATTTTGTTAGTTAGAATCCTAATCTCTGCCAATTTAGGAAGAAGTGATCTTGCGTTGACATGAATAAAATGAAGGCCTATTTTCATAAAACAATTATAATCATCAATATATGGCAATGGGTCATATGTATTAAAATTAGGTAAATCAATGTCATCATTGCTAAATGGTAACTGTGCCAAACTGCATTTGTTACACACAAAGTGAATTCTGGCACCTTTACTATAATTGTACATACATCCATCATACACTCACCCCTTACACATTTTACATAAGGTGCCTTTTCTGTTTTTCATGTGTACTTTAGTACAGTGTATGCACCTGTTTGGTAGTGTTTGAGATAATAATGGCTGTATTGTCTCACATTGACATACAGTGGACCCCCGCATAACGATTACCTCCGAATGCGACAAATTATGTAAGTGTATTTATGTAAGTGCGTTTGTACGCGTATGTTTGGGGGTCTGAAATGGACTAATCTACTTCACAATATTTCTTATGGGAACAAATTCGGTCAGTACTGGCACCTGAACATACTTCTGGAGTGAAAAAATATCGTTAACCGGGGGTCCACTGTATGTATGCATTACATATGGAGTTAAGGTTATCATTCCTAGCTACTAGACCGTCATTATCACTGTCATTTATCTCTCTGTTTTGCCTCTGGACAATAGTTTGAGGTCCTGGATTAATTTGGATATCACCACTTAAGAGCGCTACAATAAGAGCTGTGTGCCACTGTTTTTGTTTGGGTATGCGGTGTTGCCATACCTTGCGGTGATAGTGACATTTACTTTTCTGGTAGGATGGCAACTGTTGGGCTTTTACTGTCCAGGGCGCTGTCATGATGTTTGGTTAAGTATGGGTGTGGTATTTTGAGTAAGTTTTAGGCCATAGGTTGTTTTATTGATTTTGTTTGTACTCTCATGATATTACCTGTAAGGCTCTAGTATGTGGTGGGGCCTGTTTAAGTTTTGGAGAGTACAGATAATAAGTGTTTATTGCCTGCAGGCTAATAGGCTGGGGGGAAGGGTCATGGATCCCCAATGTTTGCATATGTTGTAAAGTGAAATAACTAGTAACAGTGAGTTTTGGTAATCTTTTGTAATAATAATGTGGCCTAAAGTGAGTACAATAGGCCCCCACTTATACGGGAGGTTGGGTTCCAGGCTACTGCTGGAAAGCAGAACGCCATTTTTTTCCACTTATAAATGCACATAAATGCCAGACAAGAAGTTTACACTAACTTGTATTAAGTTAATAATAGAACTAAGAATTAAAAAGCACAATAAAAAGTAAAATACATACACAGTACATTCATTACTTACCTCAAAAATATTTGTAGTCTTAATGTAGGGCGAGAGGTGAGCAGTACTTATTTGTATGAAGTAAGGTGTAAGTAGCCCTGGCTCCCCATCCCAAACTTAACATACAATATTTAAAGCAGCCCAGAGATAAAATACACATACAGTACACTCATTATTTACCTTAAAATATGTGTAGTCTTAATGTAGGATGAGAGGTTGAGTAGTATTTATTTGTAGGAAGTCACATGTAGGTAGCCAGTAGATGCAACTATGTAGTCAGCCTGGCTACACAGCTGCACTTACCTACCTACATAGCTACATGAAATTTGATGCAGCCCAGAGCCATATTATTACCACCGACATATCTTGTTCACCGTATTTAATTGTTTCTAACAACTACCTTGAGATGCCATCATAAACGAAGGGAGAAGTAATGAATGATTCATGCCGAGAATTGTAAACAAAAGTGTTATGTGTTAAGGGGAGTGACTAGGCCATAGCAGATTCATACACTTTTTCTCTGGTGCTGGACCAAAGAAAACAATGTTTTCCCTCCACACGACTACCACACCTCCATACCATGTTTATATGCTATGTAATGTGTTTCTTATATAATTTTGAAGCAAATTTCATAGATGGATTAATGAAAATGCCTATATTAACGTAAAATAAGACATTTAATGTGCCCAAGAGTGATTATTATTACGTACTATTATTACTATAGCGTTAAAACTAGAGCAACACTCTTAGTGATTTTAATGTGTACTTGCATGCCACCAGTATGTAAGTATATTTAGGTACTGGTACACAAATATAATTATCAAGGTAAATATAAAATATGCAATAACTTTAAAACACTTGAAATTTTGGCAAGTTTCCAGACATAATAGATATGTGTGCTCAAGGAGAATGTAAACAAACTGGGTGAGGTGCACTGTATTAGAAAGACAGGGAGCCATATAGTATGTTTTGGGCATAATTTGAAATTGCCGTATTAGCAGAATGCCGTAAGGCGAAACGCCGTAAAGCAGGGCCCTACTGTACCTGGTAAAGGTGTACTGGTGTTTAGTAATTTTTTTTGTAATAGTGTTGTGTGTTGTAAATAGTCTGACTTAATAATAATACATGTATATTTTTGTATATGCTAGTTTATGTGCCCTTCCTGATAATAAATATAAGGTGAATTTATCTATCCTTTTGGACAGAGTATTGACCATCTAGTTAAAGCTTTTTGTGAAGAAACAAGTTTGGTGTATTTTAATATTTTAAATGCCCCTAGACAAGGTTTTTACCCCTAGGTGCCAGCATATATTTATGTAACATACTAAGGAAGTTATATTACACAAGGCAAAGTGACCCAAACAAACACACACAAACAAAAGTGACCAAAAGAAACAAACACACCATTTTTATATTATTTTATTAATGACAGGTAAGAGGTAGCCAAACCTTTGCTCCTGGCATTTTAGTCACCTTCTATGACATGAATGTAGGAAGGATTGTAACTAGCATTCTAACAGCATTACTACAATTGTAACTATAAGTAGGTACATGAAGTTTACACATGCATAAAATGCCTAGTTAAAACCAAATATACAATTCCTTCTCTGAGATTTTTCATTTTATCAGTATAGTGTAAATCATGCAATGACAACAGCATGCTAGACAAACTAAGCTTGTGTAACCTATAAACCATGCTTGATTATGAATAATAATAATAGTAATACAGTACTAAATATGCAATCAATACCTCTATCTGCAAACCACATGAAACTATTATATTCCTAGACACAGACACATTAGTTTAGCTACTAGTGAGGTAGTGCTTGCTATCAATGAGCAATGACAAGGGCAAGAGGGTGGGAACATTGTAATGCAGCACAATATTGACAAGGGGTCATCTCATATGGCAACATTCAGGAGGGGATCTTAAGTTGTTTAACATTCAGGAGGGTAAGATAAGCTCGAGACAGGCTAGCTGTTGTTCTGGTGGACTGCTGCTGTTACCTTTCGAACTCCCTGAGCCTCCATTTCCAGAAGAGGTGGAGGAGGATGAGGTCGTGGTGGCTTGGGGGAAGAGAGAAAACAGGGGAGGATGATTAAATTTTCCCCAACAAGGGAGCATTGTCAAGTACCAGCTAACACTGGCAGGTTGTTGCATGTCCAAGGGTATTTCAAAAATATAATAAGGCACTTAGGACAAGTACAAGGGACTAAGCAAAGATATAACTATTTCAAAGCAATATTAAATGTACTTTGGAGTAGTGAAAGTAATTCAATGGGCAGATACTTTACAAGTGAGAATACAAACTGGAAGACTGTATACCACAACATTTACATAATGTATATCAATATGGATCACTAATAGATCAACATGACAGATAAGCTAACTAATGTAGTTTGCAGCCTCCAATGGAATACAGAAAATGGTTATATCACTTAAGCCTGAATTTATCTCTATTTGACATACCAGTGCATTACTGTTCAAACTGAGAGTACAGTATCATAAATGAGCACTTTGGACAATGTTCTTCAGGTTTATGAGACAAAGCCATGAGAAATATGTAATATAATATCTAAAACAATTTAAGACTCTACTAATTACTTTTTCAGAGCAATTGTGAGTGAAGAAAACTGGGTTTCATTTTATTACTATATGTGTTGTATCTGTTATGTGGCTACTTCCCAACTATCATAAGATTGAAGAAATACTCCCTAACATCCCTGTAACTCTGATGAGTTACAGGGATGTTAGGCAGCTTTGTCCCCAGATTCCCATTTCTTTCCTCTCAAACATCCTGTCCCATTCTACCCTATCAATCTCCCAGAGTATTTTATGTTGTTTTTCCTGGCTCTTCTGTCCTCCAATGGCATTGCATTCAATTCTGTTAGCATCTCTTTGTATCTCGTATGCCTTAGCTCTGGAATTAGTCTCACTGCATACTTCTGGCCTTTTACCAGTTTCTTAACATTATTCCTCATCCATGGGTTCCATACTGGTGCTGTATACTAAAAGATGGGCCTGGAATGACTTTTTGTTGAGATTCCTGAAAGCCACTCTCAGATTTGCCAGGCTAACAGTAGCTGCAGAGGTTATTCAGTTGATGTAAGCCTCTGGCTATAAGATAAGGAACTATGCTTACTCCTAGGTCTTTCTCTCTGAGTAAGGTCTGCAGCCTCTGTCTTTCAAGTCTATACTCTGTATCTGATCTTCCGGCTCGTTCCCCAATCTTCCTAATTCTTGCATTTGCTGGGACTGAACTCAGGCAATATCTGACCAACCTCACAGTTTGTCTAGATCCATTTGCAGCCTTTCTCTATCCTCATATTTGTATTCTCTGCATTAGTTTATCATCAGCAGAGATGCATTTGACTCAATTCCATGTGGTATGTCATTCACATGAACCCAAATACACATACATGTACTTGATTCTTGTGGCACTCCACTTGTTACTTTTCCTCATTCTAACATCTCTTCCAAACAATCCCTCTTTACGTCCTTCCTGTAAGATACTTTTCATCCACTGCAGTACATTCTGTTCATCCTGCAAGTTTCTCAAATTTTCACCCATTTCATGTAGAGTACAGTAGCAAATAGTTTCTTGCAGTCTAAGAAAATGCAATCCACCTCTCTCTTTCCTGTCTCACTTCTATTATTTTGTCATACAATTACAAAAGATTGGTAGAACAATATTTACCATCTCTGAACCCATTAAGTGTACTCACCTATTTGTGGTTACAGAGGTCAAGTCTTAGATCCTGACCTTGCCTCTTGCTTGCCAGATTCACTTCCTCCTACTCTTGAGGGCCTTACTGTACCATCTCTTAACATCCTGGTGGCCCATCCATTTCTTCAACTTTAAGTTATGTCCCTGAGTTTGTTTCTCAGCTCTAAAACCGCCTGTCTCTTTCTACCCTATCAACTTCTCTGAGAATTTTGTATACTGTTTTCGTATCTAACTTGGCTCTTCTATCCTCCAATATCATTAGATTCAGTTCTAATAGTCTCTCATAGGCCAAGCTCCTTAACTCAGGAACAAGCCTTGTTACTTGTTACATACTTCTGCACTTTCTCCAGTTTCTTAACATGCCTGTTTAGGTGTGGGCTCCATACTGGTGCTATGTACTCCAAGATGGACCTGACATGTTACATAAGTGCCTGGAAAGACACTTTGTTGAGATTCCTGAAGGCCACTCTCCGGTTTGCCAGACAAGCATTGGCTGCAGATGATATTCAGTCGATTTGAACTTCTGGTAAAATGCTAGGCACTATGCTTACCCCTTGGGAAAGATGATGGGGGAGTGGGAGTTGGAGTAGAGAGTAAGTCTGTATGAATCGGTCAGTGAGTGAATGAATCAGTAAGCATTCTTGTTTGTTTGTTTTGTGCCTCACCAGCCATCTTCCACCAAGGTAACCCAGCAACAGGAAAAGCAATCACCATCATTCATTCAATCACTGTCTTGCCAAAAGTGTGCTGACCTCTCAATTCAGATGACCCTCTGACCAAATAGTTTTATTGAAGTGTCACAGAATACAACCCAATTTCTCCAATAAATTGCTCACTCCACTTACTGAGTTTTCATGAATTGCACTGATTTGAGGATCGTAATCTTTGCTACAGGTGACGACCTACTATACTTGCTTTTATATCCTCATCTGTATATGCTAGCAGCTAACTGTTATGAAAATGTTCATAATGAACAAATATTACATATTGAACCTATTGTAAATATACAGCCTCTCTTCACCTAGCGACGTACTCGTTTACCGATGACTCAGACTTACAACGGGTCCTCTGACAGTATGCATACCTAGAAAATGTATACTAGAGCCGATTTCCTCTATTCTGTTTAATGCAATATACAGTACACTACTGTGTAAACATTTAAAAATATACTAGAAATGTTATAAATGGTGCAAAAGTGACATTAAAACCAAATCAAAGATGGTTGACACAAACCCACTACCATTACAGTATGCTCCTCACTTAGCAATGAATTCGTTTACCGACACGATCTTAGGAATGGAACTCCGTCGCTAAGTGAGGAGAGGCTGTATATAGAGTTAAGTCAATACATTGTATTGAAGTTAATTCTGGGATTGCTCTTCACCCATTGCCCAGCTCTAGCTCTATTGTTATATTCATGGGAGGCACTTGACCTGCAAATTATAAACACTTTGGAAACAAAAGGTCATCAGGTTTGATCCAAGGAAGCGGAGGGTAGCTCTAATTCATTGGATCCAAAGCCAGTTCCATGAAGGGACTCAAGCTCTGTCATCCCTGCACAGTGGTTCTTGGATAATGCTGGTAGCAGTAACCTTAGGGTGACTTTGTAACTTTATCTAACTAGAGTAGGAAGGCATTGTATCGTACCAGGTGAATAGATTGTATAAAAATAGTGTTCTGTCCATCAACACTTGTTTTAACATGCCGTATACACTAGAAAAGTTACTAAGAAACAAATGGGATCGAAGGAAAGGGATGTTAAAGAAAACAGCAAGTAAAGGGCATAAACAAAGAGGAAAGTACATGGAACTAAGGAAGAGTGAAAAGTGAAGAGATGATAGAACAGCAGAGAAGTAAATGCTGAGAATAAAGAGGGGTAGGGGGAAATAAGAGGGAATGGGAGTAGGGCTTAAATGAGGACTGGGGAGAAAGACTGATAAGAGATGATGAAGGAACAAATAATATGTGAGAAGAGAGGCAGAGCTGTGTATGTAGAGAATTAGTGTCTTTCTTGGAAAAGTAATTTAGATTAAAATAAAGCAAGTGAACTCGGTGATCCAATACTCACCTGAAGCTACCAGAATTATATATTAAAAGTACAGGCAACCTCCCCCCCCCCCTGCATTTAAGAACCTTTTTCTGCTGGGATAGCCCATACAGCACCTAAATTTTATGGTAAGGCATTGTTCACAGGGGTAGAGCCCCCATTTGTAACACTGCCAATATAAGAAATAACAATCTGAATAACAACTGTAAAAAGCTTACCCAGAATCAAGTGTGGTTAGTAAGGAAAGAGAGGGGGAAGAGGTCGCCTGTACACTGATCACAAAAATATGAGGATGTACTGTATGCTAAAATACTTCTACAAAGAGAGCTCAACTACTAAAATTGAGTTTATCATGAAAAATTTGACTATTGCAAAAGTGCAAAGTGTAACATGAAACCTTAGCTGAGGTCATGTGTGTCATTTTTTGGGATGAACTATGTATTACTAAAAAGATATAATGACTAAATGAAAGGTGCTGCCCACTCTCAGCCCAGTTATAATGGCAGATAAGCATACTAAACAAAAGAGAAATTAGGCTGCAGACACTTTACATAGCAGTGATATCCCAAACCATCATTACATCTTGTTACATCAACATGCACCACCCTGCACTTCTATTAGCTCCCACTCCAAAGAAACAAGCTGTATATTACATCACAATGCACTGCGTGCGTCACTACCTGCGAGAAGTTCACACAGAAGAAAATACATTTTTCCCCATTTATAAAGAACACAACTGAATGTCCATAAAACTAAAGCAGTAAGAGTAAACACAATTAAAAAAATTAAATCTTTAAATGCAGGGATATGAGATTAGATTAGAAGAGTCCCTGAAGATCCAAAGGCAATGCTAATGAAACAAAATGGAGAAAAATGCAAGTAGAGGAATTGACATTTAATCGGTAAAATTTGATTTCTTATTTCTTAAAGTGAATTAACCACTTAGTATATCTAGCTGTCAATTAAGTTATTCTTTCAATATGCCAAACCAGAGATTAAAACATTACAGTGTATCAAACATTAAAACCTCAACATCAAATCTCTATTTATAGAAAATTGACAAAATAATTCACCACCACCATACACTGATCATTTTCATTTTTTATTAACATGAACTGCACTGGAGGGAGGCTATTTAAACAGGGTAGGGAGCTAGTCCAAACTCTGATCAGACTGGCTGCCTTGAATCTACATTACAATGACATTAGGCATCACAACCCTTATGGCCCTATCTTTGTTGTCTTGCACCCAAAAACATCTTTTATATTTTGGATTATATCCTTTATTACTCTGAAGTGGCACTCATCTTGTATGACTGAGCATGGTCATTTTATGAAACCTCATTAGTAAAGTTTCTATGAATTGTCAGTCTGCTATTTAAAAAAAACTGCCTCTATGCTATTAAATGTTTAAAAAAATTATTAGCATAGAAGGTACGAAATACCAACAAGATGCAAACCAAAGACACTGCCTATGTTCTTCTGAGGATTAACTGTAAACTCCTAGCTGTATTCCAAAAGCAATCAGAAGGATATACAGCAGTCAGACAAGTGGATATTAACATGAACTTTAATATTCACCACACATCCCATCATAAAGATAAAGGGATAAAGGAATTTTCTCTTTGCTAAATTCCCTGTTGCTCAGCAAACTCTTTGACTTGACTTTCAAAGTTGTTCACACACTCAGGTCACCTGCATCTCTGTTAGGGTCCTCACTCAGCCTATATACACTCATGTTTTTCATGTACGTCTTTCTAAGTCTTTAGAATTACTGCGCTTTAAATAGCCTAAGATATTTTAATGAAATCAGTAGTTTAATGATTACCAGGTCTTATTTCGCTTTAAAACAAGTAATGTATTAAAATAAAAACCTCTTTTTATAATACTGTATTACCATTAAATAATCGATATAATGTACCACTTTTAAAGATTTATTTAATTAATTAATAAGTATTAGGTTTTCCAAATTTTAATATACAGTGGATCCCCGCTTTACGATCAGCTCCCAATGCGACCAATTATGTAAGTGTATTTATGTAAGTGCGTTTGTACGTGTATGTTTGGGGGTTTGAAATGGACTAATCTAATTCACAATATTCCTTATGGGAACAAATTCGTTCAGTAATGGCACCTGAACATACTTCTGGAATGAAATAATATCATAAACCGGGGGTCCACTGTACTTACCTATGTACTGTTTATTTTTCAGTACTAAAACACTGCTGCAATATGTTCCATGTGTGAAAAATTACCTGTTTTTAGTTAAAGGAGCAGAGCCAGACTGTATCATATTCAATATCTGATTTAAAAAAATATTAGAAGACACTAATACAAACAGTACATCACTGTACTGATATTTAATTTCATACAATATTACTAGTGTGGATTCAAATCGTGCCCATTCCACAAGTTGTTTACAATCGTATTATTGAGATTCTATGAGTCATATTTCATTTCTTTTGATCTCCTTGAGCTATACCCAATACAATATGCATCTTTCCAACCTTGTTCACAATCTCTGGAGTTATTGTATCATTACTGAATTCAATCTCCCTGTTTCACATCTGAGCATCAGAACAAGAATAGAGCCAATCAAATACAGTACTGTATACTCACTCTCATATGAATGTACTGTATGTAAATTTTAAATTCATAAGCTTCTCAAAGGTATTCCATTTTGACTGCATCTGACCACTTAATTTTTGGTTTTCATTAGCTGATGATACCTGTCCAAAATAGACATACTCATTGACATGTCTCTGTTTTTAAATTGCTCATCCAAATGCTGAGTGGAAGATGGTAGACAACATTACTTAACTAGATATAGTAAATCCATGATTTAACAGACTAATGCAGGGGAGTGGGAGACTAGTAAAGAAGATTGTGATGGATGGAGGTGAAATATTTTGCTGTGACAGTAACAATAGCAGACATTTCTGTGACCAGCAGACATTGTCCATTGTTTACAAATTAACTGAGCCAGCAGATTTTGTCCTGCATTTCCTAAGCCCACTTAAATGAGGGTTTACTACACCAGAGAGCTATTGGGGCTCTGTAAAAGTTAGCTTTGAGCCAAAAGAAACTAGAACCTACTAGAAACAAAAAATACACAAAACTTAATTCTTCCAAACAAAGAGGAATTAATCATACAACATACTGTACTTTGATCACAATTTCGCTGCAGTATGAACATAAGTCAATGCATACAGAACCTGAGAGATAACCAACATAAAGGGATGATTAAAAAATTTAACTTCCATGAGCAAGAGAATTAACTGGGACAAAATAAACAAAGAACTATCAGACATTCCCTAGGAATGTTTTTCCAGTGCATGGAAAGACATACTGTAAAAAAGAATACAAGGTCTGAATAAAATATGCTCTTATGAGACAGCTTACCAGATCAGGTATTAAAAGTGAACATAGAAGAATGAGAAGAAAAGAATTACTGAAAATACTGTGTATAACGAAGTAAAATGATCTACACTGGAAGATTATTGATATAAAGTAGAAACTAAAACATTCATACCAGACAGAAAAAGCACAAAAGGAACAGAAAGCCATTTGCTAAATGGTAAAAAATCCTAAATATTTCTACACATGTACAAATTCCAAGCCAAAAAAACTTCCTCTAGAAATGACCTACTACACACAGAGGTTCAAACACTGATGACAAAATAGAAATGAGCAAAATTTTGAAAGACTGGTGTCAATCAATGTTCAGCAATTCACTAAACACCTGGGGCTGAGGATCCAGATAGTTTTCTCTTTACCTCTGCCCACCCTACTAATCATATATCTGACATAAGCACAAATCCCCTTGAATCTGCAAAGGAAACAAAAAACACATGAGGCAACAGGGCTTGATTCATGGAACGTGAGCAACATACTGTACCACTAGAATGAGCACTCAGTATTCTTTCGAGAATGGTCTTAGATAAAGGTGAAAACCTGAAGGCCTTGAAAAGTGCAGATATAGCTCCTATGCACAAAGGAGACAGAACTCTGGCAAAAATAAACAGACTAGAAGCACTAGTATCACATCATTAGTCTTTGAAAGTAAGTCAAACAGCAACTAAGAATTAGGAGGCAGAGTGGAACCTCAGTGTTTGAACTTGATTGGTTCCTAGGTGGTGTTCGAACTGCGAAAAGTTCAATGTCCGAAACAGTATTTCCAAGGCTTTATCAACCTCACACAATGAAGAATGTTGAACTGATTCCAAAGGTCTCTGAGAGTTAGGTCAGTGTCAGAGATCACTTCAAAGTACTTTTGAAACGGGGCTTTTGTGTAAAGTTTTTTACAATTGAATTTTAAACAAGCCGGCGTGCTCAGACTCCAGAAAAAACTTTCAAAAAAACAGGTCAATTTTTTAACAGAACTGTTCGGACTCCAGCTCATTCGAACACCAAGGTTCCACTATAGTTGGGCTTGGCCCAAGGAAAGCAAGGGTTATCTTCAATTCCTTGGGATCTGGAGCCCTTCACCAGTATCAAGACAGCCCCCTTGAATAATTGCTGAGTATAGCTATTAACATGGCTTAATTAGAACCATCAGTACAACTACATGAACTTAGCTATACTCCTGTGTCTATGAATACATAATTACAAATATTTTTTGTCTTACTTTTTACTTCACACATGACAATACCTCAATGAGCTGCAAAAACCATTAATTATATAAATGACCCAATTTAAATCTTAAGCAAAGAAAAATATAAGACCTTTCAAAATTAAGTTACCTTAAATGTTAACACCTGTTATAAAAGCCTTCAAGCATATTACAAACATCAATCACACATTTGTTTCAAATTGGATCAGGCATCCAGAATGCAAGCTGATGCCTTGTCCATAACTGATGTTTAAATGTTATTTCACAAATCAAATATTGCAAAGTGATTATTTATATAAAATATAGAAAACAGTTCTGAACTTTTTTCAGAAACGATTTCAATCACTGATCATAATTACAAGCACACACACACCTATTAATTGTTACTTAAAACAAGAAAATATTTGAAAATCCTGCTGTTATACTCACATGGAACTAATGAAGTCAAACTTAGAGGAAACCAACTAACCTTTGAGTATGTTGCTCATCATTGGTGACGCGGGCATGTAAACATCTACAGGAACAGACAGGCAAGCGGTCAATAGTATAAATAAGCTCGCAACATAAATAAGGCAAGATGGGCAAGGGTGCAAGATTTCACATACATTACATCCACAAATCAGGAAAAATATGCCTGACTTTTATGTAGATCAAACTTGGAATATAGTTGCAGGACAGCTGAATCATGATGTAATCAGTAATTTGTTAATTATAATGCATATAGTGCTAAGCAAATTAGAAGCAACTGAAATAGTATATCATGCAAGCATTAGATATTCTGAGTAAACTAACTTCTTATTCAAATAGAAACATTAACCAGAATAGTCATTTTCAGATGCATCTTTCCATTATCTATTTAGCATTTTCAACTCTCTGGCTCCCTTAATTCATGGATAGCAGTAGCATACTTCTATACTTCTGTCCTGCTTGGATTCAAGTCTTCTTTCCCCATGCATTAAATATTTTACCCATTCCATGCATTTTATTTTGCACTTTGTGGGCTTTCATTTAAAAAACATGTGAAGTCTGCAGTACCTTGTAAAATATAATTCCATATCATGCAAATGTTGAAAAAAGTGATTACATTTTAAAGCAAGTATTGTCATCCTTAAAGACACCTCTACACACAAAGCAATGGGCAACTGGTTTTAATTTTCTACAAATTATTGAAAAACTTGAAAACATGATAACTGATGACATGTAAGCAAAATGGCAAAGTCCGTATTAGCTGCAATGAAAGTCAACTTGTGACTTTAGTACAGTATCTACACATGTCAGAATGAGGAGTGAACAACAAAATACCTACTAATGTGTATTTCTAACATTCAAGTGAGTTTCAATTTGTCAGTTGTAAGTCACAGTAGAAGCTTAGTTAATACTTTTTCTAAAGCAATCTTAATTGTCCTACTAATTACATTTTTTACATATGTAGATAGATGAAAAGTGAGAAACACTTGGACACAAAGTTATAACAAGTCATCACAACACAGCTGTGCAGGCACTTACATGAAATAGTGGTCTAGTTTCCACTTGAAAACTTTTATCTCTGTTCTAGCAATACAGTATTTCTGATATCTGCTATTAACAGTATGAAAAGTCTTGAACCAAAGACACTGATGTAGTATCTCTAATTGTGTCTATGGCACTCCTGCTTTATTTATTCTGCACTTTCTCCCATATTTCTCACCCCAGTAAGGTAAGGCAGTGTGCAGATTGAAGACCAGACCCTCAAGTATTTTCCACATACTGTATTGTATAGCAAATACAAAGCATTGAGTGGAAGAAGAACCTATGTGCCACCACAGCCAAATTCTGGGTTAGTGACGAAACTGATTCCTTAATGTGCCATCTGTTTGTGGGAGTGTGCAGATATTGTCTTCTGCATCTGTAAGTTAGGCTCAGAGCCCCATGAAGTATGGCAACTTGAGCTTCATAGCTCAGATCTCCCTCACACCTGCATTTTTCTCCCTTGTTTGAATTTGCTTATTTTTTCTGTTGCAAAACCACTTCATTATTAGGTTTAATATCACTCTCTTCTCCATTCCAGAGAGTATATTTTAAGAGCTTGGAGGCATTCTGATTAGTTTAGACATTGATTCTAAGTTTGCAGTACACATGTGTATATTTTCAAGCCCTGCTATCTCTCCTGCCTTGGAAAGCACTACGAGCACTTAACAGCATACGAGTTGAAAGCACAAATGATTTGAAATGAACCATCGCAAGTATTGTTTTTCTTCGTTTGAAGATTCTCACAATTTATCCTATCATTTTTCTGTCATTTCCTGCCACATTGCTTTCCTATCTACCCTATCCAATGCCTTTTCTAAACCAACAGACAACTCCTTACTCTTGTCTAAGTACATGTACTGTAGACAAATGTTGCACACAGCCTTTGCTTCCTAAGCCTCCATGGGTGCTTTGCATCCATAATTTTATCTCAACCCCTAACTCTCTTTATAATGATTCTACCATATACATTACCCAGTATACTCAACAGACTTGCCCTCTCTCATGTTTCCTTTTTCCCTTATACATGCCTTCTGCCAATTATGGGGTACCTTCAATTCTGCAATGTACATACTAGACAAATCAACCATTCCAAAACTACATCCTTACCTGCTATCGGTAACTCAATCTTAATCTTATCTATCCCAGCTGTTAAAACCCTTTATCAACCTACCCACTGCCTCTCCCACTTCATCCATCCTAACCTAACCTATATTTGAAGTTACCCAGGGTTTTTACCTTCAATGACCCTACTAGGCAGACTGTTCCACTCATCGACTACTCTCTTTCCAAACTAATACTTTCCTATATCCTTTTTAAATTGAAACTTATCCAATTTGAATCCATTATTTTGAGTTCTTTCTTGAAGGAATATCTTCAGAACCTTATTTGTATCTCCTTTTTTTATATCCATCTTCCACTTACACACTTCAATCATGTTCCCCCTCCTCATTCTTTCTCGTTCTCTCTCTTTCTCTAAACAACTTCTCACATGCCACTTTTATTCAAATCCACACAATTCTTTAATTTTAACATAAATATATATACCATCTCTCTCTTTTCACAATTATTCAAATAGTATTACAGTACTTCTACTCCTTTAGTTCTCATCCTCTCAGAAATACCCAACTTAATCCTACATACACCCACCCCCAACACTCCAACCTCTCTCAACTTTGTTTCATTCAGAGTTAATACAGTTTCCTTTAATTCAAAAACCTACATAAAGATATAGATAGAGATAGAGAGATATAGTAATAAGAGATAGTGTGAGTGTGAAAAAAAATAGAGAATGGATGGATAATCATTACCAGTGTACGTATTTTGATCAGAAGTAAATTTTATGGAGATGAAAAAAAGACGAAAGAATCCTAAGGAATAAGAGGATTTGGAGAGATGTTGAATGGGTTGTTGGATGTATGGAAAAGATGGAGATAACATTTTGAGGAGCTGTTTAAGGATGATGGTGAAAATGATGAAAGGGTGGTGGTGATTTCATCCATAGGGCAGGGTAAAGTAAGATCTGTTGGGAAGTGATAACAGCAAGAGGTGAGGGTGGAAGAAGTTAGTGAGGCAGTGAACAGGAAAAGCAGCAGGGATGTATGGGACAAAGCATAATATGCAAAAAACAGGTGGGTGTATCTGTTTAATATACTCTGTATATAATATATATGTATATGTGTATAATATACTCTGCATAAGACAGCAACCATTCTGGGAGGTACTACCGTCCTACCAAGTGAGCGTAAAAAGGAAGCCTGTATTTGTTTTACATGATGGTAGGATTGCTGGTGTCTTTTTTCTGCCTCATAAACATGCAAAATTTCAAGTACATCTTGCTACTTCTACTTACACTTAGGTCACACTACACATACACATACACGTTTATTTGATTTTATCTTAATAGTTCTTGTTCTTATTGCTTTTCCTTTCATATCCATGGGAAAGTGGAATTAGAATCTTTCCTCTGTAAGCCATGCATGTTGTAAAAGTCAACTAAAATTCTGAGAACAATGGGCTAGTAACCCCTTTTCCCATATAGCCTACCAAAAAGAAAAAGAAGAAAACTGTCAAAGAGGAAATGGTATGGTGATACTGACAAGATGTGAAAAAAGACACTTATGTACAGTTCAGGACATTTATTAAAGGAAACGTTTCGCCACGAGTGGCTTCTTCAGTCCTAAAGGATGTTATGAATGAGAAGCAGCTGGATGTCCTGGCTCTAAGTGAAAAAAAAGCTGAAGGAGGAAGGAGAGTTTCATTGGAGAGAAATAAATGGGATTAGGTCAGGGGTTTCTAACAGAATTAGAGCTAGGAGGAGTAGCAATAATGTTGAAGGATAAGGAATAGCAGGAAAATAGGGAATATGAATGTATAAATTCAAGGATTATGTGGTGTAAAATATGGGTTGGATGTGAAAAGTGGGTTACAGTAAGCATTTATGCACCTGGAGAAGACAGAAGTGTAGAGGAGAGAGAGATTTTGGAAAATATTGAGTGAGTGGGGAGTTTCGACTAAGTGAGAGAATACTTGGGGTTGGGGATCTCAATGCTAGTGGGTAAAAATGTTGTGGAGGGAGTAGTAGGTAAATTTGGGATGCCAGGGGTAAATGAAAATGGGGAGCTTTTAATTGAGCTATGTGTAGAAAGAGGTTTGGTAATAAGTAATACATATTTTATGAAAAAGAGGATAAATAAGTATACAAGGCATGATGTAGCATGTAATGTAAGTAGTTTGTTAGATTATGTATAGGTGGATAAAAGGTTGATGGGTAGGCTTCAAGATGTACATGTTTATAGAGGGGCAACTGATATATATTGGATCATTATTTAGTTGTAGCTACAGTTAGAGTAAGAGGTAGATGGGAAAAAAGAAAAACGGCAACAGCAAGTAAGAGAGAGGTGAACGTGTATAAACTAAGGGAGGAGGAAGGGTGAGATATAAACAACTATTGGCAGAAAGGTGGGATAGTGTAAGTATGAGTAGTGGGGAGGTTGAAGAGGGTTGGAATAGTTTTAAAAATGCAGTATTAGAATGTGGGGCAGAAGTTTGTGGCTATGGGAGGGTGGGTGCAGGAGGAAAGAGGAGTGATTGGTGGAATGATGAAGTAAAGGGTGTGATAAGAGAGAAAAAGGTAGCTTATGGAAGGTTTTTACAAAGCAGAAGTATTATAAGAGCAGAGTATATGGAGAGTAAAAGAAAGGTGAAGAGAGTGGTGAGAGAGTGCAAAAGGAGAGCAGATGATAGAGCAGGAGAGGCACTGTCAAGAAATTTTGCAGAGAAGGAAAAATTTTGGAGTGAGATAAACAAGTTAAGAAAGCCTAGGGAAAGAATGGATTTGTCAGTTAAAAACAGAGTAGGGTGTTAGTTGATGGGGAGCTGGAGGTATTGGGTAGTTGGCGGGAATATTTTGAGGAACTTTTAAATGTTGACAAAGAAAGGGAGGTGGTAATTTCATGCAATGGCCAGGGAGACATAACATCTTTTAGTGGTGAAGAAGAGCAAGATGTGAGTGTGGGGGAGGTGTGTGAGGTATTACATAGAATGAAAGGGGTAAAGCAGCTGGAATTGACGTTATCATGACAGAAATGTTAAAAGCGGGGGGAATATAGTGTTGAAGTGGTTGGTATTTTTGTTTAATAAATGTATGAAAGATGGGAAGGTATGTAGGGACTGGCAGAGAGCATGTATAGTTCCTTTATATAAAGGAAAGGGGGACAAAAGAGATTGTAAAAATTATAAGTTTACTGAGTATTCCAGGAAAAGTGTACGGTAGGGTTATTACTGAAAGAATTAGAGCTAAGACAGAGAGTAGGATTGCAGATGAGCAAAGAGACTTTAGAGTGGGTAGGGGATGTGTAGATCAAGTGTTTACATTGGAGCATGTATTTGAACATTATTTAGATAAAGTTAGGGAAGTTTTCATTGCATTTATGGATTTAGAAAAGGCATATGATAGAGTGGATAGGGGAGCAATGTGGCAGATGTTGCAAGTATACGGATTAGGTAGTAAAGAGGTTTTATGAGGATAGTGAGGCCCAGGTTAGGGTGCATAGGAGAGGGGATGATTACTTCCTGGTAAAAGTAGGTCTTAGACAGGGATGCGTAATATCACCATGGTTGTTTAATATATTTATAAATGGCATTGTAAAAGAAGTAAATGCTAGGGTGTTCGGGAGAGGGGTGGGATTAAATTATGGGGAATGAAATACAAAATGGGAGTTGACACAGTTACTTTTTGCTGATGATACTGTGCTTATGGGAGATTCTAAAGAAAAGTTGCAAAGGTTAGTGGACAAGTTTGGGAGGGTGTGTAAAAGTAGAAAGTTGAAAGTGAACATAGATAAGATTAAGGTGATGAGGGTATCAAATGATTTAGATAAATAAAAATTAGATATCACATTAGAGAGAAGGAGTATGGAAGAAGAGAATGTTTTCAGATATTTGGGAGTGGAGTGTCAGCAGATGGGTTTATGAAGGATGAGGTTAACCATAGAATTAAGCAAGGAAAAAAGGTGAGTGGTGCACTGAGGGATATGTGGAAACAAAAAATGTTATCTATGGAGGCAAAGAAGGGAATGTATGAAAGTATAGTGGTACCAACACTCTTATATGGGTGTGAAGCTTGGATTGCAAATGCTGCAGCGAGGAGGTGGCTGGAGGTAGTGAGATATCCTGTCTAAATGCAACGTGTGGTGTAAATATCATGCAGAAAATTTGGAGTGTGGAAATTAGGAGAAGATGTGGAGTTAATAAAAGTATTAGTCAGAGGGCTGAAGAGGGGTTGTTGAGGTGGTTTGGTCATTTAGAGAAAATGGATCAAAGTAGAATGCCTTGGAGAGCGTATAATTCTGTAGGGGAAGGAAGGTGGGGTAGGGGTCGTCCTCGAAAAGGTTTGGAGGAAAGGGGTAGAGGGGGGTTTTGTGGGCGAGGGGCTTGGACTTCCAGCAAGCGTGCGTGAGCGTGTTAGATAGGAGTGAATGGAGACGAATGGTTTTTGGAACCTGATGAGCTGTTGGAGTGTGAGCAGGGTAATATTTAGTGAAGGGATTCACGGAAACGGGTTATTTTTATATAGCCAGACTTGAGTACTGAAAATGGGAAGTACAATGCCTGCACTTTAAAGGAGGGGTTTGGGATATTGGCAGTTTGGAGGTGTGTGTTATATATGCTTCTAAACTGGTGTATCTGTACACAATACACAAATAACCTGCACATAAAAGAGAAGAGCTTACGACAACATTTCGGTCTGGCTTGGACCATTTACAAAGTCACACTTTGTAAACTGTCCTTTCTTCTCTTAAATCCAACACTAACATTGTCATACTATCTTCTGACGAAGGTAATTCGGCAGTTATCCTTGACTGTGAAGATTACCTCCGTAAAGCTGATGTCTTGGTCTCTGACTCGCATACATACACTCCTCTCGTTTCCAACCCTCTTGATCGCATCAAGAGAACTTTCAACAAGAAATTAAGGACTCTCTCTGACCTCTGTCCTCCTGACTTTGATCTTGTTCAACGTTTTCGTGTCATCTGTCCCTCTCTGCCCTATTTCTACGACCTTCACAAAACTCATAAACCTGATATTCCTCTATGTCCTATCTTACCCTTTAGAGATTCTCTTATTCTCTTGCTTCTTGGCTGGCCAAAACTCTCACTCTCTTTCTTGGTACTTTTTCTCCTGCCCACCTCCATCATTCTCAAGACTTCACTAAACGGGTTCGCTCTCTCCCGACCTGTAAGATGCTTAGTCTTGACATTGAGTCCCTCTTCACCAATGTTCCTCTCGATGATGTCCTTGATTTTCTTAGAGAAAAGGCCGATGAAGGGTTTCTTCATCTCCCTATACCTACTGATGTCTTTCTTGATCTTATCTGCCTCTGTGTGGACTCTAATTCCTTTTCTTTCCAAGGGAAATAATATTTTCAAACCTTCGGTGTCGCTATGGGCTCTCCTCTTTCTCCTGTCCTTGCTAATCTTCTTCTTCCTACTATCAATGCGCGCCCTTCACTCTGGCTTCGCTATGTAGATGACATCTTTGCTCTGTGGCCTTATGACTCTAGTCTCTTCCGACCATTTCTTGATGCTCTTAATAATCTTGCCCCTTCCATTAAGTTTAAAGCTGAATGGGAATCTAATTCCTTGCTTCCTTTCCTTGATGTCCATGTCCACCACTTGGATACAGGTTTTGCCTTTTCCGTTTACCACAAGCCTATGCACAGTGGCATATACATTCACTACTTTTCTTATCATGCTCCCTCTGTCAAGAAAAGTGTTCTTATCTCCCTCTTTCTCCGTGCTCTCTTCATTTGTCATCCTCAGTCCTTCAATCAGAAATTTCCACTCTTCATAATTCATTTTCCCGTCTCGGCTACTCTTCCCATTTCATCAACTCTGCCTTCTCACATGCTAAACGTAATTTCTTCTCTCCCAAACTCTCTACTCCTTCTGCCCTCTGCTTTCCCTACATTTCCAGTCTTTCTAATCTCAACAACTCTCTCACTTCCTTAGACATCAATCTTACTTTCTGCTAGACTAACACTCTTCGCACTAATCTCGTTCAGACCTCTCCTCCCTCTACAGATGCTCCTGGTGTCTACTCTATTTCTTGTTCCTCCTGTCACCTTCAATACTTTGGAGAAACTGGTTGATCTCTTTCTGACAGACTTAGGGAGCACAAAAGTAGTGTTAGGCTTGCTGACACTAACAATGCTCTTTTCTGTCACGTCAAGAGATCACAGCCATGCTACTGACTGGTCTTCTGCTAAAACTTTCTTCCCTACTTCCAACTTCAACAGTCGTTATCTGGTTGAATCCTCCCTAATACACAACTTTCCTTGTATGAATCTTAGTTCTGACTTCATCTTTGTAGATGCCTTCCTTTCCCACTACATTGTAAAATGCTCCAAACTTCAGAAACACCTGTCTTAACCTGATTCCTCCTTTTTTCTTCTTCTCCCTCTTCCCCTTTTGGTTGTCTTTCTTCTGCCTTGTGTATTTGTTCCTTCATTATTTATTTATTTCCCCCCCCCCTTCTCTGTTCTTGCTCTTACCCTCTGTGGGCACCTAGTTTCCCTGCAGTGCTCCTCTTTCTTAGTATTTGACTGGCTCCTCCTCCTCCTTACTACCTTCCCCACTACTACTTACTACTACCTTCTACCTCCATTACTACTACCAACTCCTGCCTATATATACCCCTCTTTCTCTCCTTTTCATTAGTGTGACTTTGTAAATGGTCTAAGTCAGACTGAAACGTTGTTGTAAGCTAATCTCTTCTATGTGCAGGTTATTTGAGTATCATTCCAGTCACAGTATATTATGCCTTTTTTTGCTGTTGTATCTGGGTGCCACTGCAAAAACAGTGATTATGTGTGAGTGAGGTGAAAGTGTTGAATGATGATGAAAGTATTTTCTTTTTGGAGATTTTCTTTCTTTTTGGGTCACCCTGCCTCGGTGGGAGACGGCCGACTTGTTGAAAAAAAAAAATGAGAGAATGGAAATTACATAGAGTGTAGACCATGGAGGATGTGAATGTATTTAGGTATCAGGGAGTGTGTCCAGATGAAAGGAAGTAAATCACAGAATAGATAAGGGACATAAGATAACTGGAGTGCTGATGCATTAGTGGAAAGAAATTTATTAGTGAATGCAAAAGTGAAATGTACCAGAGTATAGAAAATCTTAGTGATGCTAACACTTCTGTATGAGTGCGAGGCATGGTCTTTGAATGTTGATGCTATGAGTAGGCTAGAGAAAGTGGAGATGTATTAGCAATCAATATATGGTATGAATATTATGCACAGAATAAGAGGTGAAGAAATCAGAAGATGGTGTGGTGATATGCAAGGAAAAATTCAAAGAGCAGATGAAGCACTGTTAAGAGTGTCTGATAATTATTTATATGGGATGGAACAAAATAAATCTAGTTAGTAGGCTGGTAGACAACAACTACCCAGGGAGATACTACCATCTTGCCAAGTGAGTGTAAAACGGAAGCCTGTAATAGTTTTACATGATGGTAGGATTGCTGGTGCCTTTTTTCTGTCTCATTAACATGCAAGATTTCAGATACATTTCACTACTTTTGTTTACACTTAGGTCACACTACACATACATGTACAGTGGACCCTTGGTTTTTGTCGATCTTGGTTATTGCCGATTTTGGTTTTGGCCGACTTTAATGAAGTGTTTGGCCCCAGTGTGAAAGAATACCTCCTGGATAAGAAATTGCCACTCCAGTGCCTCCTGCTAATGGACAATGCTCCTGCTCATCCTCCAGACTTGGAAGACCAATTGTCTAAGGAAATCAGTTTTGTAACAGTGAAGTTTTTGCCTCCTAGCACCACTCCTCTCCTCCAGCCCATGGACCAGCAGATCACTGCAAACTTCAAAAAACTGTACACCAAAGCAATGTTTTAAAGGTGCTTTGACATAACCTCAGACTCTGAATTGACCCTAAGAGAGTTCTGGAAGAATCACTTCAATATCTTCCACTGCATAGGCCTTGTAGAAAAGGCTGGGCAGGGAATGACTTCCAGGACGATGAACTCTGCTTGGAGAAAACTGTGGCCAGACTGTTTCCAAAAGAAGGATTTTGAAGGGTTTGTGGCTGACCCTGTCGACCCTACACCTGTTGTGCAATCAATTGTGGCATTGGGGAATTCCATGGTTTTGGATGCGAGTTTGGAGGATGTGGAAGTGTTGGTGGAGGACCACAATGAAGAGCTAACCACTGATGAGCTGCAAGAGCTTCATCTGCAACAGCAATAGACCACAGCTTCAGAGGAGGAGGAAGAGAGATGGAAGTAGGTGCCTTCTTCAAAGATTAAGGAGATTTGTGCAATGTGGACTAAAGTCCATTCATTTGTGGAGAAACATCACCCTAAGAAAGCTGTTGCAATCCATGCTGGTGACTTTTACAATGACAATGTCATGTCACATTTTAGGCAAATCTTAAAGAGACGCCAGAAACAGACCTTTCTGGACAGATATTTTGTGCAACAGGGGTCCAGTGACTCTCAAGCTGGTCATAGTGACAGTAAAAAACAAAGGAAGGAAGTGACCCCAGATAAGGACTTGGTACCTAGAGTCCTTATGAAGGGGATTCCCCTTACAAACAATAACCTATCTTCCCTCTTCCTTCCTCCCTGCCTTCTTTCCAGCAATAACAGCCTTCAATAAAGGTAAGTGTCATGTTTAATGTTCATTCTTTTGTGCATGTAAATATATATTTAAGGGAAAAAATTTTTTTTTGTTGATACTTCTGGGTGTCTGGAACGGATTAATTCCATTTACATTATTTCTTATGGGGAAAATGGTTTTGGTTTTGGCCGATGGCTCTGGAACGGATTAAACACAAAAACCAAGGGTCCACAGCATAAGCATATACATACACACACCCCTCTGGGTTTCCTTCTATTTTCTTACTAGTTCTTGTTCTTGTTTATTTCCTCTTATCTCCATGGGGAAGTGGAACAGAATTCTTCCTCTAAAAGCCATGAATGTTGTAAGGGGCGACTAAAATGCCGGGAGCTAGGGGTAGTAACCCCTTCTTCTATATATACAGTAGGGCCCTGCTTTACAGCATTTCGCTTTACGGCGTTTCGCTAATACGGTCATTTCAAATTATGAACAAAACTCGCTATATGGCTCCCCCCACCTGACTTTCTAATACGGTCACCGCGCCCAACCTGGTTTGTTTACATTCTCCGTGAGATTCATAAGCACTAAGTCTCTCCATTAGTCTGGAAACTCCAAAATTTCAAGTGTTTTTAAAAGTTATTTCATATTTTATATATACTCTGATAATTATACTTATGTATACCTGTACTTAAATAAACTTACATACTGTGTTGGCGTGCAGGTGTCTTATGTCTCAAGACGTCATATTAGTAATGATAATAATAATCACCGAGTCTCATTTAAATGTTGTATATTACGTTAATATACACATTTTCATTAATCCAGCTACGATATTTTTTCAAAATTATATAATAAACACGATGTATAACATATAAATATGATAAATACACACCACAGTATAATAAATAAACATAAATATGAGATGTGGTAGCAGACAACTTGCACAAGTGAAGCCATATTAGAAATGATAATAATAATAATCACCGAGTCTCATTAAATGTCGTATATTACGTTAATATACACATTTTCATTAATCCATCCATGATTTTTTTTCAAAATTATATAATAAACATGATACATAACATATAAAGATGATAAATACACCCCACAATAGAATAAATAAACATAAATATGAGATGTCGTAGCCAGATAACTTGTACAAGTGACAGCAAGAATAACATTTTCTCTAATCTAACATAAGAGAAAATGTGTTACTGAGGGTAACTGTAGAAAATTATTCCTTTTGTATGTAAGTTTATTCAGGTATACACAAATACAGTTACATAGATTATCATACATAACAGCATATGTGTAGAGAACCTGGGATAACCCAAAAAAGTCAGAGTGACTTATTTCCATTGCCTTCACTCAGAGCGTCATTTCTTCTAAAAATGGTGTTACATGAGAATGGGAGTGTTCTTCTTTATTTATTCTACCGTATCAATGTAGAGACAACTTGTACACAATGTAACTTGCACACAAACCAGACGTGTACACTTTGTTTACAAAACTTACGTTCGCCTGGTTTGTTTACATAACTCTGCGCCTGTCCTCCCTCATGTACTCATTCTCTCTCTCTCTCTCTCATTTATTCGTTTCATCTCATTTACTCACCCCTGACCCTACATTAAGACTACAAATATTTTAAGGTAAGTAATGAGTGAACTGTATATGCATTTTATCGCTCTGGGATGCTTAAATGTAATAGAATATTATGTGTAGGTGGGGTGGCCTGGTATGTTAGCCTGGCTGACTACCATACATACGACACTTGATTTCTTACAATAAATACTATTCATCTCACCCTAGATTAAGACTACAAATATTTTAAGGTAAGTAATGAGTAAACTGTATATGCATTTTATTGCTCTGGGATGCTTAAATGTACAGGTCCACCATCACAAATCCAGCAATCAGTTATTGGGTTCCTTCAGTTATTCGGCACTAATTTTGGCTAGTATAATTTCAAATTTCCAGGGTCGCCACACCAACCTGCTGGTACTGTTTGGTTCCCATGAGCTCAGTCTCATGAAGGAGAATATGCTTTATTATTACGCTAATATCAACACTACAGCTTATTTGCCTATCACAATTGATCTAATATGACATAAGAAACAATATAAATAACATAAAACATGTTAAATACTCCAGAATAAATAATATTTGGCATAACATCGAGCAGTTCGACGGAGGTATGAAGAGGATATGGTATACAAATACCATTTTCCTATCCCTGTCTTGGAGGTTTATATTAGAGAAAACGGAGTGTAGCACAGGGCTAACTGTGATATACATGTACACTCGTACTGCACCATAAACCTGAAACAAAAAAATTATTTTCTCTCTATAGATTATCACACACAGCAGCATATGTGTAGAGAACCTGGGATAACCCAAAAAAAGTCAACGTGGCTTATTTTTAGTACCTGGCTTGGGTTAGCCATATATGATTTTTGGTAAATATTCGATTCCCAGCCAGGGTCGAAACATTAGGCGTGTTTCTTTACAACTGTTGTCTATGTTAACCCATCAGTAAATGGGTACCTGGGTGTTAGTCGACTAGTGTGGGTGTTATCCTGGGACACTGACCTAATTTTCTTGAAATACTCAGCATAACAAGTGCCTTTCTGTAGAGCAGTATGTCACTGATGTCAGCTAGGCCTGTATACCTTGTACATGTACGTGTAGTAAATAAAGATATTATTATTATTATTATTATTATTATTATTATATTCTCTGTTGTTTGTTGGGTTATCTTATTCAAACTTGGGCAATGTATGATGGAAAGATACTTCTTCATATACACCAAAAATGAAAGAACTCAGACCATAAATAGCGGAGTTCACTTCTCAGCCATTAGCGGCTGCTTAGCGGTATATTTTTGTATGGTTGTTATGGTTATATTCTCATTTTTTCGGTCTCATTTGATAGAATGAAAGATATATTACAGAAATAGATATGATTTTGATTGCTTTCATGACGAAAAGTACCTTGAAATTGCGCTCACAGTAGCGAAAATGTTCTATTCTTTAGAGAAGCTCAAGAGTAAACATATGACATCACCGTCCAATACCTGTCCGCCTGCCAGTCCAATACGGAGTCAATAATGGCTTGACATTATTTATACAATTATTACAATAATGCAGTAGTCTGCATAACAGTAAATCTTCTATTTTTTTGTGAATAAAAATTCCAAATGGTAAGCAAGAGTAACATAAGAGGGGCCTGGAGACGTGACTAATGAACAGAGAAAATGTTATTTTAGTGCCAGGAATGTCTGCATTGTTTATTCTGGATCCTATTTTGAAATTGGCATCTGTTGAAATTTGTGTGAAATCGGCCAAATTGCCAATTTCTGACCACTTTATTGGGTAGTTGAAATAAGTGAATGGGCGGTTTCTTGTACTCAGTTGACAGACTAGAAGTAAATAAGTTTATTCAGGTATACACAAATACAGTTACATAGATTATCACACATAGCAGCGTATGTATAGAGAACCTGGGATATATCAGAAAAGTCAGACAAAGTGACTTATTTCCAGTACCTGGCTTGGGCTTGCCATATATGATTCTTGGTAAATATTTTTTTTCTCGGTTGTTTGTTGGGCTATCTCATTGAAACTTGGGCAATGTATGATGGAAAGATGCTTCTTAACGTACAACAAAAATAAAAAAGACGGACGATAAATAAGGGAGTTCACTTCTCAGCCATTAGCCGCCTCTTTGCAGTACATTTTCGTATGGTTTTTATGGTTGTATTCTCATTTTTTTTGGGCTCATTTGATAGAATGGAAGATATATTACAGAAATAGACATGATTTTGATTGCTTTCATGACGAAAAGTACCTTGAAATTGAGCTCAAAGTAGCGGAAATGTTCGATTTTTGCCGATGTTCAATGAACTGTGTAAGTCAAGTTGGTTAATTTTATTAAGTGTATTCTAACCTAACCACTCTGTAATTCGGCACACTACAGGTCCCAATGATGCCGGATTTGTGATGGAGGACCTGTAATAGAATATTATGTGTAGGTGGGGTGGCCTGGTATGTTAGCCCGGCTGACTACCATACATACCACACTTGATTTCTTACAATAAATGCTACTTGTCACACCCTAGATTAAGACTATAAATATTTTAAGGAAAGTAATGAGAGCACTATGTGTGTATTGTACTTTTTTATTGTTTTTTTGATGCCTAGTTCTATTGCTAACTTAATATATGTTGGTGTAAACTTGTTATCTAGTACATGTATTTGTATGCATTTATAAAGGGAAAAAAAGGGTGTTCCACTTTACGGCGGTAGCCTGGAACCTAACCTGCCATATAAGTGGGACCCTATTGTATTACTAAATTTAAAAAGAAACTTTCGTTTTTCCTTTTGGGCCACCCTGCCTTAGTGGGATATGGCCGGTTTGTTGAAAGAAGGAGTAAAATAAGATGACCAAGAGAGAATACACTTTAATGTAGGTGAAAGTGTAGGGGGTACCACATAAAGAGTTGGAAGAAGCATTTTTAAAGGGACTCAAGCATCCAGAAGACAATGTAAGCATGTTAAATCACAGTGGATAAAAAAATTTTCTGAGGAAAAAAAGGGATCAAACATGCTGTTGGAAGGTGAGCAAAGAAATAACTATGAGGAGATTCAAGGAAAACATAAAAACTGAAATCTTGCACGAAATACTGGGTGGGGCTGTTATAATTCTCTGGCTTATTTGAATTTGCTATGTCCATTTGCTTCTGGAAAAACAACAAGGGAATGAATGATGGAATAGTGAATGTAGAGTACTCTCCTTCTTTGGGTCACCCAGCCATGGTGGGAAATAGGTGAATAAAAGAAAAAAAAAAAAAACTGGTGCACAAGACCCAAGATGACTGCTCAATATAAGTGTCACAATGCTTAATTTGAACCAGCTAATATACTGATTTACTATTATTTTTTTATTATCACACTGGCCGATTCCCACCAAGGCAAGGTGGCCCAAAAAAGAAAAACTTTCACCATCATTCACTCCATCACTGTCTTGCCAGAAGGGTGCTTTACACTACAGTTTTTAAACTGCAACATTAACACCCCTCCTTCAGAGTGCAGGCACTGTACTTCCCATCTCCAGGACTCAAGTCCGGCCTGCCGGTTTCCCTGAACCCCTTCATAAATGTTACTTTGCTCACACTCCAACAGCACATCAAGTATTAAAAACCATTCGTCTCCATTCACTCCTATCAAACACGCTCACGCACGCCTGCTGGAAGTCCAAGCCCCGCACACACAAAACCTCCTTTACCCCCTCCCTCCAACCTTTCCTAGGCCGACCCCTACCCCGCCTTCCTTCCACTACAGACTGATACACTCTTGAAGTCATTCTGTTTCGCTCCATTCTCTCTACATGTCCGAACCACCTCAACAACCCTTCCTCAGCCCTCTGGACAACAGTTTTGGTAATCCCAAAACTGTTGTCCAGAGGGCTGAGGAAGGGTTGTTGAGGTGGTTTACTAGTACCATTAATATGAAACTTCTGAATTATTAACCTCATGATCAAGTAATCTTATTTTCTTTTCTGCCAAAAAATATGAATAACCAGAATGATTGCCAAGAGATTAATGCTCTTAACAAAGAATACACAGTAGAAACTGAAAAAGATCTACTACGGTATTTTTTTTTATCGAGAGGTTGAATTTAGTTTGTTTGGCAATATGACTAAGCTTCTACTGTAAATTACTATCTAAATACAAGTACCGTATACTTTAATTTGAAAATACTGTAATAAATGTTCACAACTAAGAACTTATCTGCTATGGATGTTGTTCACACCATCAAAAATTGCCCTTAAGATGTTAGTAACTTAGCATCAGTGATTTATATGCTTAGAAAAATTGCACTTTGTCAGGTCTAAGGGGATGGGCTCAAGGAAAGCAGTTGAAATTAATGACATAAAACCACTAACCTGGGGAATCTTGGTGTATAATGGGTAGGGGGAGGGACTAGGACGGTACTCACTATATTACACCTACGATTTCTAGAAAGGCACACTCTAGGGTTTTAGTTGCGAGGCCTACTCCATAATCTTTGATTATTAGTTAATTGAGAGAAATATAAATACCTAAGATTACCAAGTAATTAACTGGACTCAATTAGCTATGAAGTTTTAGTACTAATTACACAAATCATAACATGAAATACGATGCAAGTTTGTTCTTGTCAAATTTGTTATAATGGTATTACAGAATATGCAATATACAATTTTTTTAATAATTACTAATTTACAATCAGCATGATTAAATAAATGTATAATTACTTAGTAGAGTAAGATATTATATTTTATCTCTTGACACTATAAACAATTTATCAACAGAGCAAGATATTTTTAAGACAAAATGACAAACGTCTAAAGATATGTGCTGCTGCAACTCGTCTGGATGCTGAAGCTATCATGATGAAAGTATAGTTTAGTACAATCTCTGCAAAGAACTATTTTACAAAGAATGTTTCGTCTTTTTTATAAAAAAATATTTACTAAAAGAGACAAATATTATTTACACTGTCTTTAAGGTTTGCCATTTTACACATGAAAATTCCTGTCATTTATCCAATTCATGAATTACAATACTAAGTATACAGAATGCCTAATCATTCATTACGCTTATAATTCTCATTTCCAAACTTCAGCTCCATAGAAAATATTCCCATTTTCAATGAGTTCTACACTTCCCAACTCCCTGACGACTTATGGTAATTAATTATTCCCGTTCATTGGAATCTTGGTAACACAACCCAATTCAACTATCATAAAATGAATTGTTTCATAGCTCCCAAAACTACTTTTCTCATCTCTCAATCTGCTACAATTGTACTAAATAATTTGCCATTAAATATAACACAATATGTGCTCACAGGGTAATCCTTATCTAAAGAATGGTCCTGTGGCTTCATTATATCAAAACAATAGCACTGCTTAAAAAAAAACAAAAATGCCTACAGATGTACTGACACAAACACAATTACACACTTGACTCTCCTAATACGTATTCAGATCTACAATTTTCTTTTTTAATTCTGCCCTTTCTCACCAAGGCAGTGTGAATCAAAGAACGAAGCATATTTACCATCTCTATCTGTCCAATATCAACCCACTTCTACAGATATTACTATGCTCATACTTGCCTACCGGTGTTCATGCCCTCCTTCCAACACTTCCTCGAATATCATCTACAATTTTACTGTGCTTTCATTCACCTCATTTTTTATGCACAATCTTAATCAATCTTTCTTCCATTATTCTTTCTGCACTATTAAAGCATGTCAAAAATACTCTCCTCCTCTTTCTTTCAGTTACACTCCCAGATTACTTGTCGTACCACCAGTCTTCATTTTTCCTTTCTTAGTCCTTATAAAATATTCATGCTACACAGTGATCTTGGACAGGACATGTCATCCACCTGTCACCCTGCTCAATGAAGCACATGAAGACCATGCTTAACACATACAGAAATATCACCACCATTATGCAGAATAGCCCTTCGATGCAATGCCTATTTACACATCCACCAACAAACTTCTTCCCTCCCACAGACACTAAGCTTAATATGCCTGCAACTTCTGTTTCTCATTTACTCTTTACCTCATCCTTCATAGACCATCTACTGATAAATTGACTCATAAGTACCTGTATATTACCCGAGTATATTACTTTCTCCCCACTCCTTCCATCCTGATCTTTAATCATTCATTTTGTTTCCTAATAGAGTATATAAGTATTTCTTAAGACTTAAGTCAACAAGTAAGACCTACTACATGGGCTTCATGCCTAAGACTCCAAACTGTTAAGAGTCTGCTTTGAGGCTGATAATGCTTCAGGCATGTTACTTAACTTTTGACAATGACTGCATTACTGTTTTTTTTATGTCATATTACCAGTCTCTAACCAAAGCAGGGCTACCATTAACTCTCATTCACTCCCTTTTAAAAATCTCAACCCTCTTGTTCACACTTATTATTTGTAAGTAAAATATTTACTCCTTACATATTAATGTTAATCCGAATATTAGCTACACAGAAAAACAAATGGAATACCCACTCATCACAGTCTGGATATTAGCTGCTATTTTAAGCCTAAAATTACAAAGGCTGCAATCCTCTTTCAGTCAATCAAGCCACAGATATCTCACCTGTTTCACTGTTAACTTTCACAATTATCTTTCAGGATCTGATTATTTTCCTTCAAGAAAGTGTAATTGGTCTAGTGAAATTAAAGCCTTAATCATGAGGTACTTAAGCCCAGATATTTACTCCAGTGAATCAACTACAGTATAACAATAGAGTCAAGTAGATAATATTTGGGTCTGACATCTTGTAAAAATGTTCTGATTTTCTCCATTAGGAAACCATAATACCCTCAATTGAAATTATAATTACCAACATATTAAAAGGAAAAAATTAATTGGCTAGTCTTCAAAATGTTAATGAGTATTAAACCTAATCTAACTTAATCACAAAAACAATTTGCTGCACTTAGCTGCAGGGACCTTGTCATAAATTTCACTATATTTACTACAGTGAGTAAAATTTTGTCTTAATTTTTTCAATAATCATTTAAGACTCTCACTACAAATGTCATCTTTTAGAATTTGATTTTCATTCTTACCATATCCTGGAACTCATAAAACCTACTTTTTTTATGATCTCTCTTCATTCTATTCAAATTGAGGCAACTCAAACTATCATGAACATAGCTGAAAATTCCTATTACAAGTCCACTTCAATTACCATAATTTCCATAAGGAAAATAAAAACCAGCCTCACTACCTAACAATAATTCCTGACATTATTTTATCATATTCTAAAGTAGATTATCTAAACACATATTAGGAATATAGCACCTAAAAAAAACTTACGTGTGGGGCCTGGTGTTGGGGTTGGACCCATCATGGCTACTTGCCGGTAATTGGTTGGCAGAGACATCCTGAGGCCAGGCTGAAAAAGCGTGTTTCACTTTACAAATGAATCATGACTTTTTATCCACACTCAATTTAAGCATAAAACCTAACACAGGAAGATCACACACAAACCAATGTGAATAACAAAGTAATATTTGATAGCCAATGAGTAAAATTAAATGTTTCTTTAAAAAACAAATTACAGTGCTGTACTACATTAAATAAAATTTTAGAAAGGAATGTCATCTCAACACATATTATCCTTTATGTGAAGCCCTAACCAATGTGGGTAAATCAGTATAACGAGTGGTGGAGGCTCCTCCATCCTCTAACAAGACACACTACCCAAGTGTACATAATTTTTGTTTTTTTGAAGAGGTTTGAAATGATAGTACAGAACCAGAAAATTTGGTAAAACAAAAACACAATCTTCAGTATATAATGTTTCAGTCAAGAGTGAGTTTTATTACTTTGAAAAGCTCACACCTAAAAAAGCCTAAAAAAAAACTTGCCATATTAAATGTTTTGGGTTTACTGTAACAAGTTGTTGATTAATATGTATTTTGGATAAATAATTTCTGTACTCTATAGTGTACAGTATACTCTTTTGAGATAAAATATGTACAACAAGAAACTGTATATTTAATGACAGTGGCACCTTAAAATAAAGGACACATTTGGCAAATTGTATTTGTACCAAGAATTTTCATACTCGCAGTTTAGCATGTGACCAGACTTCTAAATTTGGTACAGCCTCTCCTTACCTAATGACGGGGTTCTGTTCCTAAGAGTAGGTCAGTAAACAAAATGGTCGTTAAGCAGAAAGCATTTTATAATGGTAGTGGGTTTGTGCCAACCATCTTCAGAAATTTTTTAATGTCACCTTTGTACCATTTATAACATTTTTAGTATATTTTTAAATGTTATACAGTAGTGTACTGTATACTGTAATAAACAGAATAGAGGAAATCAGCTGTAATATACACTGCTTAGGTTTGCATTACTGGTTGGAGAGCTGGTCGTAAGTCCGAGTAGTCGGTAAACAAGTACATTGCTAAGTAAGGAGAGGCTGTATATGATAAAGCTGATACTGCCCACAAACCTATACAGCCTTTAACACCTAGCTGATCTGGCACTTTCTGCAGGCAATGGTCAAGCTTTCTCCTGAAGACTACTAAATGTGTTGTTTCACTGGGTTTCTCTACAATGACTCCAAGAAGAATAAAAAGGCACAATACCATGACTGGAACAAGACAAATAACTCGTACATAGGAGACTGAAACTTATGATAATGTTTCAGTCCAACTTGGACTGGAACATCATCGTAAGTTTCAGTTTTTTATGAGAGGGTTATTTGTGTAATGACTCCGAGATTTCTCACCCCAGTAATGAGTTACAATATACAAAGTACCAGATTAAGAGAACTAAATTCTAACATGTGAAATTAATTTAGAACTGAAGAATGACAAATACATGTAGTGTAGTTAATAGTGAAGTTTTAACCAAAATGGACAGAAAACACTGGAAGTGCTCTGAAGATTAACACCGTATTAAATTCAAGGGGAAGCACTAAACCCATAAGGTCTTACAACACGTGGGAAATGAGAGGTAAGGAGATCTGATCCAGGACGGCAGCTCCAATTTCTCAGATCAGTAGCCTTTCACCAACATCAAGGCACTCCCTCCCCTGAAGGGTGTACTGTGATGAATATCATAGATGATTTAATAGAAACAAATGAAGGTCAGCATAATATCTGCCAAAACTCCACATTTAGTGAAAAGTTAAAGCCAAAAAGTTGAGTCAGTCTATAAAAATGAAGGCTTCATCTATAAGCTAGTTAGAGACCAGCTCTCAAAAAGTAAATATACCAAGAGATTAATGGCATATGTCATAAGCATTCACAATTTCCATAATAAGACAGAAACTGCATGAATGACAGTGAAAGCATTTCCTCTTCTTTGGGTTACCTTACCTCAGTAGGAGCATCTCAAGATAACTACAGTAAACCTTAGGGTGTCCCGTAGCTCAATCACTGAGGTCCGGAGTTCGAATCCCGAGTACGGCTGAATAACATTAAGACATGTTTCCACAAGACACCTGCTGCTCATGTTCACCCATCAGTATAAAACGGGTACATAGGTGTTAGTCGACTGGTGTTGGTCACATCCTGGGACAAAACTGACCTAATTTGCTTGAAATGTTCTTCACAACAAGCACCTTTCTATATAGTAGTCCAGTGGTACCTTGACTTACAAATTTAATTCATTCCATGACCAAGCTCATAACTCAATTTGCTCATATATCAAATAAATTTTCCTCATTGAAATTAACTGAAATACCATTAATCTATTCAAGCCCCCAAAAAACCACCCCAGGGGCAGGAGAAAATACTTCAATACGTATAACGCTAATGTCAACTCTATGGCTTATCTATTAGAATTGACCTAATATGACATAATAAACACTAAGTAACACAGAAACATGATATATACTTTAGAATGAATAAAATAGGCCATAATATGGCGAGTGTCCAGGACCAGTCCGAGCATATAAAATTACTATTACTGCTCCTTCCTATAACGTGTTTTGGTCCTGGGTAAGAGAAAACAGAGTTTTTGAGTGGCTAACTGCACTAGATCACTAGTGCAGTGATATATAAATATCTTGGAAGTAAGTTATAGACTCATTTCATGAAGCCCACCATTGATTACTGAAGTAAATGCAATAATATTGACAGGAATCATAAAAAAGTGATTGTTCTACAATTGGCTTGTGGAATATTGGAAATACAGTATATTCCAAATATTTTGGGATTTGTGTGGGAGTAAACGGCAAGATATTTTGCAAATGTCAAAAACTTAGCAACTTTATTTTTTTGTAGAATAACTAAAGATAATTACATGATTACCTCCAGTGAGAACATCGCACTAGCATTGTTTTATAAGTACTAAGTCCCAAAACCACCTTTCGTTGCGCCATTTAGGACGGGGTTCTTGCCAAATGTTATTTTCAGTAAATATTTTTTTCAGTTAATATTTTTTTTTGCTCATAACTTGGATTGTAGTTCACAACTCAAAGCAAAAGATGGACCGAGAAATGGCTTGTAACTCAGAAAACTCATAGTTGGGGCACTCGTAAGTCAAGGTACCACTGTGTGTCATTGATGTCAGCTAGGCCTGTATACCTTGTACATGTACTTGTAGAAATAAAAACATTATTACAGTATTATTATTATTATTATTATTATTATTATTATTATTATTATACAGTAGACAGTCGTTTAACACGGTAGTTACATTCCTGAAAACGCTGTCTCAAACAAATTGAAGAACTTATGGGAAAAATAGGGTTATGTTCCTGGGAGCCCCCCAAAAAGCCCAACAACCTTTTTTTAGACCTCCAGAACTTACAAAATAAAAGTGAATATGTAATTGTTGTGCATTGTTGTGATATATTACTGCTTAAGACTACAAATGCAACAGAAATAGTAGTATTTACCTTAAATTGTGGGTAATGGTTTTTGACGATGATTGTGAAGAGAGTGGATAGGGATGGTGTGGCCTTATTGGGCTGAGGTGGATGGTTGTTGGTTGTCAGCAGAAGTGGATGGTAGAGGTTCTGGTACTGAAGTCGATGGTTGTATTGGAGTGTGCATAAATTCTGTAATGGAACTCCGGGCTCTTTTACCCTGCAGTACATTATACAGCTTACGGTAAGGCATCATCAGCTGGTCTAGACCCCGTTTCAAAGCACTGCTTCTAGACTCATGAAATCGTAATGACTCCTGTTTTCTTAATCATCATCATCATCTTCTAAGAGCTCATTCACATCTTCATTCATATCTTCAAGACCATCACCTGGTAATCTCCTTACCAGCTGAACAATTTCTTGAACCTGACTCTCAAGCAAGGAAAAACCAGTGAAAGAATTAACTACAGAAAGCCATAACTTTCCCCAGTCTGCATTTAATGTTGATTGGGACACTTCATTCCATGCACTTCTAACATAGCTGATGGCATCTGCTTGGAGTCCAGAGTCCATTGATGCAATTAGTTTTTTCATAACTTTTTTGTGTAGTTACACTTTAATGACTTAATAACTCCTCGATCCAGTGGTTGTATTAGAGATGTATTTGGAGGTAAAAATACAACTTTTACATGTGGGATCACATCCAGCAATGCTTGTGGATGAGTACAGGAATTATCAAGAATGAAGAGAGCCTTGAATACAAGGTTCTTGCTGTGCAGGTAAAACTTGACTTCAGAAATAAAGCTGATGCTTAAATCATCCAATAAATATTTCCTCTGTCATCCATGCTGACTGGTTTGACCTCCAAATTACTGGTAAGGTATTTTTATTACACATTTCAAGCACAAGGATTCTTAGAGTGGTAAATAACCATGGATTTACACTTGAAATCACCTGCCGCATTACCACAAAGGAGCAAGGTGAAGCGATCCTTTGCTGTCTTGAAGCCTGACTGATATAAGTTCGTGTTGACATTTTTTTCCCAAAAAAACTTGATTCACCAGCATTAAACACTTGATGATGAGGGTAGTGTGGGTGGGTGTGAGTGGCTTAGGGGGGGGCCAGGAGATGGTGATAGATCTCCCCCGTTGACACAATGGTGTAACTCACTTACCTACAGACCACCCTGCCCAGAGGGCGACCGCATGCTCAAAATTTTGTCCCCTCACACAACTGTGTTAAACTAATTTTATGAAGTGTTAAACAAAAATATGCTGCAATTCTTCGATTGTGCTATAACAAAAAGGTGTAAGACAAAATAGTGTTAAACGACGGTCTACTGTATTATTATTATTATACATAACTGGCTACTGGGGGGTAGGAGTGGCTGTTAATGACAATCATAGTAGACAAGGAAGAGATTGTTTTCCTAAGCCAGTTACAATAATTAACAATTATACATAGCATGAAAACTAACAAAAGCATAATACGTATAAATTTAAAATTTACATGTATTTACACAGGTATACATGCTAAAGAGTACATTTAAGAAGCTAAAACTGTTTTTGTTAATACCAGAGGATATGTAATATGGGACGCTGCACATTAACCCCTTGACTGTCGAAACCCCAAATCCTGAGGTGTCTCCTGGTGTCGAAAAATTTTTGGAGGGGGAAAAAAAAACTGATGGTAATGACACCAAAAGAACAAAATTTGATGGAAAACTTACGGAATTACACTCTCGCGAAGTTAGCGACCTTGATATTTACGAATTGGTGATTTCGCCCACTTTGAGCTCTATTTTCAGCTAATTCCATTGTTCCAGTCGACCAAACTCATTGCTATTTCTTTAGAACTCCATTTGTTCTATTGATTGAGCACAAGAAATTGCCCATTTACCAATTTCAACCACCCAATAACGTGGTCAGAAATTTGCAATTTGGCCAATTTCACGCAAATTAAAAAATATGAGTTTCAAAATAGGGCCCAGAATGAACAATGCAGACATTCTTGGCTGTAAAATAACATTTTCTTTGATCATCAGTCACATCTCCGGGCCCATCTGAGATTACTCTTGCTTTCTATTTTGAATTTTTATTCAAACAAATAATAGATAATTTACTGCTATGCAGACTACTGCAATATTGTAATAATTGTATAAATACATGTAATGTCAACCCATTCATGACTGCATATCAGAATGGCTAGTTGGACATTTATTGGACAATGACATTTGTTTACTTTTGAACATCGGCAAAAATCAAACATTTCCCCAACTTTGAGCTCCATTTCAAGGTTCTTTTCACAGTAAAACCAATCAAAATCACCTCTATTTCTATAATACGTTTTCCATTCTATCAAATGAGACCAAGAAAACGAGAATACAACCATAAATACTATACGAAAATACACCACAAAGTCGGCGTTTTAATCCAAAAAAACGGTCGGAGTTTTTTTTCTCATTATGCACTGCATGCTGCAGGATTTTTTTTATATGGTGCACACTGACCACACAGACCCATTCTCTCACATGTGGGCCTACCAGCTTTCTCCTACTTGATTTGAATTTGAGTACAGTGGAACCTCTACTTGCGAGTTTAATCCATTCCCTGACCTTACTCGCAACTGGATTTGCTTGTTTGCAGAGTCAGTTTTCCTCATTTAAATTAACTGAAATGCAATTAATCCGTTCCAGTGGAATTCTGTACTTCAATAATTTCGCTAATATCAACTCTACGGCTTATTTATCTATCTAACTTCATCTAATATGACATAAACAATATAAATAACATAGAAACCTGATATATACTCTAACATGAATAAAATATGTCATTCATGTAGTGGTATGGGCAGTGTCGGCGGTGGACTAGAGTTTTTCTGGAGACCGGGCAAAATACTTCATGAATAATTTCGCTAATATCATCTATACGGCTTATTTATACACGTATCACAGTTCATCTTATATGACATAACAAACAATATAAATAACATAGAAACATGATATATACTCTAGAATGAATAAAATATGTCATTATGTAATAGGTGGAGGCAGCCACAACCGCTCCCTCTTTGTTGTGGTAAACACTGCCATCTAGTGACGGCCTTTTGACGCTGTCTATTATTATAGTTATTATATGTAGTACATTATTATTAATTTTTTTTATTTTTTTTTTTATTATCACACTGGCCTATTCCCACCAAGGCAGGGTGGCCCGAAAAAGAAAAACTTTCACCATCATTCACTCCATCACTGTCTTGCCAGAAGGGTGCTTTACACTACAGTTTTTAAACTGCAACATTAACACCCCTCCTTCAGAGTGCAGGCACTGTACTTCCCATCTCCAGGACTCAAGTCCGGCCTGCCGGTTTCCCTGAACCCCTTCATAAATGTTACTTTGCTCACACTCCAACAGCACGTCAAGTATTAAAAACCATTTGTCTCCATTCACTCCTATCAAACACGCTCACGCATGCCTGCTGGAAGTCCAAGCCCCTCGCACACAAAACCTCCTTTACCCCCTCCCTCCAACCTTTCCTAGGCCGACCCCTATCCCGCCTTCCTTCCACTACAGACTGATACACTCTTGAAGTCACTCTGTTTCGCTCCATTCTCTCTACATGTCCGAACCACCTCAACAACCCTTCCTCAGCCCTCTGGACAACAGTTTTGGTAATAATCCCGCACCTCCTCCTAACTTCCAAACTATGAATTCTCTGCATTATATTCACACCACACATTGCCCTCAGACATGACATCTCCACTGCCTCCAGCCTTCTCCTCGCTGCAACATTCATCACCCATGCTTCACACCCATATAAGAGTGTTGGTAAAACTATATTCTCATACATTCCCCTCTTTGCCTCCAAGGACAAAGTTCTTTGTCTCCACAGACTCCTAAGTGCACCACTCACCCTTTTCCCCTCATCAATTCTATGATTCACCTCATCTTTCATAGACCCATCCGCTGACACGTCCACTCCCAAATATCAAAATACATTCACCTCCTCCATACTCTCTCCCTCCAATCTGATATCCAATCTTTCATCACCTAATCTTTTTGTTATCCTCATAACCTTACTCTTTCCTGTATTCACTTTTAATTTTCTTCTTTTGCACACCCTACCAAATTCATCCACCAATCTCTGCAACTTCTCTTCAGAATCTCCCAAGAGCACAGTGTCATCAGCAAAGAGCAACTGTGACAACTCCCACTTTATGTGTGATTCTTTATCTTTTAACTCCACGCCTTTTGCCAAGACCCTCGCATTTACTTCTCTTACAACCCCATCTATAAATATATAAAACAACCATGGTGACATCACACATCCTTGTCTAAGGCCTACTTTTACTGGGAAATAATTTCCCTCTTTCCTACATACTCTAACTTGAGCCTCACTATCCTCGTAAAAACTCTTCACTGCTTTCAGTAACCTACCTCCTACACCATACACCTGCAACATCTGCCACATTGCCCCCCTATCCACCCTGTCATACGCCTTTTCCAAATCCATAAATGCCACAAAGACCTCTTTAGCCTTATCTAAATACTGTTCACTTATATGTTTCACTGTAAACACCTGGTCCACACACCCCCCCCTACCTTTCCTAAAGCCTCCTTGTTCATCTGCTATCCTATTCTCCGTCTTACTCTTAATTCTTTCAATAACAACTCTACCATACACTTTACCAGGTATACATTATTATTATACGTATATGTATTATTATACATATATTATTATTATATTATTATTATTATATAAATAATTTGTAATTTTTATTCACACAACAAATATAAGATTTACTGTTATTCCTTACTGCAATAATTGTATAAATAATGTCAACCCATTCACGACTGCATATTGGAATGGACAATGACATCACGTCATTTGTTTACTCCGAAACAGCCAAGCAATGGACCATTTCGCCTAGGTTGAGCTCTATTTCAGGGTACTTTTCGTTGTGAAAGCAATTAAAATCATATCTATTTCTGTAATATATCTCCATTCTATCAAATGAGACCAAAAAAACGAGAATACAACCATAAAAACCATTTGAAATTACCGCAAAGGGGTGGCTAATTGCTGAGAAGTGAACTCCATTATTTATGCTTTAGATTTCTTTCAATTTTAGTGCACGTTAAGAAGCATCTTTCCATCATACACTGCCCAAGTTTCAATAAGATAGTTCAACAAACAAATGAGATACAGTTCCCAAGATCAAGAGCAAGAGTCCCTCACCAGTGTCAAGGAACCTGCCTTGAGGTCTGCTCGCTTGTGGAAATTTTGTTCGCGTATGGAAGCAAAAAATCGACCCATCGACTGCTCGTATTTGGAAAAACTCGCACATGGACACGCTTGCAAGTAGAGGTTCCACTGTATATATATATATATATGTCAAACACGGTAGCTCATAAGACGTATACTACATACGACCGAAACAGTCAAAGGGTTAATAATGTACTGTGGTGGCTAACGCTAAATGAAGTTTTGCTGAAAAACCAGAACTGCAATCTTCTATAAACTAGTAATTGTAATGCAGACAAGGAAAGCAGTACAAAGTTATGCAAACCAAAAGCATTTTTAGTGTAATTAAGTAGTGCTATATTAGACTGCAAGAATTTTACAATTTAAATTTACCATATGAATGCTGGTAATACAAGATAATAAACAAGTAAGTTTTACCACTGAAGAAAAAGAAATGATGTTGCAGTGTCTGACACTGCAACATCATGGGAACTTAATACAAAGAATTCTTCGACCTTGTCCAACCTTTGGACGAAGACCTACTTCGACTAGTGAATGGTACCACTATGACCCCACCGCCTCCTGCTTCGCCTCACCTGAATACAGTATATAAGCCACTTCTACGGCCCTATGCTGTACTTTCTACAAGATTGATAGACTGAACACATCAACTCCAGGCTGAGAGACTGATTACTTCAAACTCCTCCTCTCCTTACACCCTTCTGATTTGTACTGGACTGATAAAGCCACTGTGTGGCGAAACATTTCTTCAATAAAGATTCCCATATGTTACATAAGTGTGTCAATCTTCAACTTGTCAGTTTTAAACCATTTATCACATAATATTATTATAAAGAGCAGTATTAAACTTGAGGGTAGATTTCATGCTGGTAAGTATGGTATACCTGGAGAGGGTTTCGGGGGTCAATGCCCCCACAGCCTGGTCTGAGACCAGGCTTCTTGGTGGATCAGGGTCTGATCAACCAGGCTGTTAGTGCTGGCTGCATGCAAACTGACGTATAAACCACAGCCCGGCTAGTCAGGTACTGACGTACAAACCACAGCCCAGCTGGTCAGGTACTCGACTTTACGTGCCTGTCCAGTACCCTCTTAACCCTTAAACGGTCCAAACGTATATATACGTTCACTTGCGTAGTGCCCCAAATTTTTTGAGGAAAAAAGAAATCTTTTCTTTTAAAAGGAAAAAAGAGCATATGGTACCCAGGCATCCCCAATTATTTTAATATGGAACACAGTGAGTGCACACACCCATTCTCTCATGTCTAGGTGACTCAGGCTTATTGTGGCAATGTTGAATGAATGACAAAGAAAACGTATACAGTGGACCCCCGCATAACGATATTAATCCGTTCACGAGAGCTCATTGGTATGCGAAATTATCGTTATGCGAATGAATTTTCCCCATAAGAAATAATGGAAATCAAATTAATCAGTGCAAGACACCCAAAAGTACGAAAAAAAAAATTTTACCACATGAAATATACATTTTCCTACACACAAAGAGAAGGATACATGCACAATAGTAGAGTAATAGATGCACAATATATATTGTGCATGTACTACTCTACTAAATGAAGAATAAATGACACCTTTATTGAAGATGCAGCAATGACTGATGAGACACTGTGTCCTGGGAGTGCCTTTTCCTCCTGAGTACTGTAGGTCCTGTTTGGCATTTTCTTCCAGAACAGGCCTTATCACACTGTGTATGCCACTACGATTCTTAAATCTCTCAAACCAACCTTTGCTGGCTTTAAATTCACCAATATGAGCACTAGTTCCAGGCATTTTTCCTTGTTCACCTGGGTGTTAGTCGACCGGTGTGGGTTGCATCCTGGGAGACAAGATTAAGGACCCCAATGGAAATAAGTTAGACAGTCTTTGATGACACTGACTTTTTTGGGTTATCCTGGGTGGCTAACAACGGTGCTACAGCAGCAGCAGCAGCAGCTGACAGTGCTACAGCAGCAGCTGACAGTGCTACAGCAGCAGCAGACGGTGCTACAGCAGCAGCAGATGGTACTACAGCAGCAGCAGCAGCTGATGGTGCTACAGCAGCAGCAGCAGCTGACAGTGCTACAGCAGCAGCAGCAGCAGCTGACAGTGCTACAGCAGCAGCAGCAGCAGCTGACAGTGAAGCAGCAGCTGACAGTGCTACAGCAGCAGCTGACAGTGCTACAGCAGCAGCTGACAGTGCTACAGCAGCAGCTGACAGTGCTACAGCAGCAGCTGACAGTGCTACAGCAGCAGCTGACAGTGCTACAGCAGCAGCAGACGGTGCTACAGCAGCAGCAGATGGTACTACAGCAGCAGCTGACGGTGGTACAGCAGCAGCAGCAGCTGACGGTGGTACAGCAGCAGCAGCAGCTGATGGTGCTACAGCAGCAGCAGCAGCTGACAGTGCTACAGCAGCAGCAGCTGACAGTGCTACAGCAGCAGCAGCTGACAGTGCTACAGCAGCAGCAGCAGCTGACAGTGCTACAGCAGCAGCAGCAGCTGACAGTGCTACAGCAGCAGCAGCAGCTGACAGTGCTACAGCAGCAGCTGACAGTGCTACAGCAGCAGCAGATGGTGCTACAGCAGCAGCAGACGGTACTACAGCAGCAGCAGATGGTACTACAGCAGCAGCAGCAGCAGCTGACGGTGGTACAGCAGCAGCAGCAGCAGCAGCTGACAGTGCTACAGCAGCAGCAGCAGCAGCAGTTGACCATGGTACCACAGTATTTCAATAATATTTCTCACCCTTTTTACCACAGGGTTTGGCACTAGAAGCTTTCTTGGGGCCCATGGTCACTTATTTTGCAGATAAAATCACCAAAAACGCTGTAATAATACGAAATGTTCCGATTGTATGCTTGGATGTTACTGCGGAGGCTGGCTTGTAAACAATGCCACCGGCGGAACATGTGAGGCTGGCTCAGGCCGCACATTAGACGCGTCTCGGATGAATAGCGTTGAGCGGGTTTTTTAGCGGTATGCGAGGCAAAAATCTTAGCGATAAAATGTATCGGTATGCGGATTTAACGTTATGTGATGCCAACAGTATGTAACTTGTACACAAACCAGACGTGTACACTTTGTTTACAAAACTTACCTTCGCCTGGTTTGTTTACATAACTCTGCGCCTGTCCTCTCTCATGCACTCATTCTTTCTCTCTCTCATTTATTCGTTTTATCTCATTTACTTACTCCTGACCCTACATTAAGACTACAAATATTTTAAGGTAAGTAATGAGTGAACTGTATATACATTTTATCGCTCTGGGATGCTTAAATATCATGGAATATATGTGTGGGTGGGTTGGCCTGGTATGGTAGCCCGGCTGACTACCATACATACCACACTTGATTTTTTACAATAAATACTACTCATCTCACCCTATATTTTAAGGTAAGTAATGAGTGAACTGTATATACATTTTATCGCTCTGGGATGCTTAAATATCATAGAATTGTATGTGTGGGTGGGGTGGCCTGGTATGGTGGCCTGGCTGACTACCATACATACCACACTTGATTTCTTACAATAAATACTACTTGTCTCACCCTAGATTATGACTATAAATATTTTAAGGTAAGTAATGAGTGCACTATGTGTGTATTGTACTTTTTATTGTTTTTTGATGCCTGGTTCTATTGCTAACTTAATATATGTTAGTGTAAACTTGTTATCTAGTGTTTGTATGCATTTGTAAGTGGAAAAAAAGGGTGTTCCACTTTACGGCGGTTTCCGCTTTACGGCGGTAGCCTGGAACCTAACCAGCCGTATAAGTGGGGCCTTCCTGTACTTTCAACATCTGCCACATTGCTCCTCTATCCACTCTATCATATGCCTTTTCTAAACCCATAAATGCAATAAAAACTTCCCTACCTTTATCTAAATACTGTTCACATATATGCTTCAATGTAAACACTTGATCTACACATCCCCTACCCACTCCGAATCCTCCTTGCTCATCCACAATCCTATATTCTGTCTTATCTCTAATTCTTTCAATTATAACCCTACTGTACACTTTTCCTGGTATACTCGATAAACTTATTCCTCTATAATTTTTACAATCTCTTTTGTCCCCTTTCCCTTTATATAAAGGGACTATACATGCTCTCCGCCAATCCCTAGGTACCTTCCCCTCTTTCATACATTTATTAAACAAAAGTACCAACCACTCCAACACTATATCCCCCCTGCTTTTAACATTTCTGTCATGATCCCATCAGTTCCAGCTGCTTTACCCCCTTTCATTCTACGTAATGCCTCATGTACCTCCCCCACACTTACATTCTGCTCTTCTTTACTACTAAAAGATGGTATACCTCCCTGACCAGTGCATGAAATTACCACCTCCCTTTCTTCCTCAACATTTAAAAGTTCCTCAAAATATTCTCGCCATCTACCTAATACCTCCCTCTCCCCATCTACTAACTCCCCTACTCTGTTCTTAACTGACAAATCCATACTTTCGCTAGGCTTTCTTAACTTGTTTAACTCCAAAATTTTTTCTTATTTTCATTAAAATTTCTTGACAGTGCCTCTCCCACTCTATCATCTGCTCTCCTTTTTACTCTCTCACCACTCTCTTCACCTTTCTATTACTCTCCCTATACTCTGCTCTTCTTATAACACTTCTGCTTTGTAAAAACCTCTCATAAGCTAACTTTTTCTCTTTTATCACACACTTTACTTTATTATTCCACCAATCACTCCTTTCCTCCTGCCCCCACCCTCCTATAACCACAAACTTCTGCCCCACATTCTAATACTGCATTTTTAAAACTATTCCAATGCTCTTCAACCCCCCCACTACTCATCTTTGCACTAGCCCACCTTTCTGCCAATAGTCGCTTATATCTCACCCGAACTTCCTCCTCCCTTAGTTTATACACTTTCACCTCCCTCTAAGTACAAACATAATTAGCTATGCTATGACAGTCAGTTTATACAAGAGAGAAACTGCTGGGTAGACTGCCTTTATTTAGATTAAAAAAACAAAACAGCTTTTGTTGTGTTCTCCATAAAAGACAAATCTGGAGCTACAAAACACAGTATTTAAAGATAAGCTACAGATTTCTTGTATGAAAAGAAAAGGCAGCTAAAGGAAAAAAAATTCACATGTACATGTATATAAAGAATGAAGTATCCTCAGTATCAAGGAAAATGTAATATGTACATGATGATACATAATATTTATAAACTAATACACACCATGTATATAGAATACATATATACATACATACATATCTGAATAACTCACAAATATATCATACATAGTTAATACTCTTAGATAAAAGGACACATGCACCTAACGTGACAGTTAACTGTGGCAGAGTTTCCCTAGCCAGAAGTTTGGTCAAGCTTGACAAAGCTCCTGGAGAGCGAAACATTGCCATAGTAAAATGTCACATTAGTGTTAATTAAGAATGACATTTACCATGAATAAAATTGTGGGATTAAATACAGTGGACCCCCGCATACCGTTGGCATCACATAACGTTAAATCCGCATACCAATACATTTTATCGCTAAGATTTTGCCTCGCATACTGCTAAAAAACCCGCTCAACGCTATTCATCCGAGACGCGTCAAATGTGCGGCCTGAGCCAGCCTCACATGTTCCGCCGGTGGCATTGTTTACCAGCCAGCCTCCGCGGTAACATCCAAGCATACAATCGGAACATTTCGTATTATTACAATTTTATTTTATCTGCAAAATAAATGACCATGGACTCCAAGAAAGCTTCTAGTGCCAACCCTACATGAATAGGGTGAGAATTACTATAGAGATGAAGAAAGAGATCATTGCTAAGTATGAAAGTGGAGTGCGTGTCTCCGAGCTGGCCAGGTTGTATAGTAAACCCCAATCAACCATCGCTACTATTGTGTCCAACAAAACGGCAATCAAGGAAGCTGTTCTTGTCAAAGGTTCAACTGTGTTTTTGAAACAGAGATCGCAAGTGATAGAAGATGTTGAGAGACTCTTATTGGTGTGGATAAATGAAAAACAGATAGCAGGAGATAGCATCTCTCAGGTGATCATAAGTGAAAAGGCTAGGAAGTTGCATGAGGATTTAATTAAAAAAATGTCTGCAACTAGTGATGATGTGAGTGAATTTAAGGCCAGCAAAGGTTGGTTCGAGAGATTTAAGAAGCATAGTGGCATACATAGTGTGATAAGGCATGGTGAGGCTGCCAGTTCGGACCACAAAGCAGCTGAAAAATATGTGCAGGAATTCAAGGATTACATAGACAGTGAAGGACTGGAACCTGAACAAGTGTTTAATTGCAATGAAACAGGCCTGTTTTGGAAGAAAATGCCAAGCAGGACCTACATTACTCAGGAGGAAAAGGCACTCCCAGGACATATGCCTATGAAAGACAGGCTTACTCTTCTCATGTGTTCCAATGCTAGTGGTGATTGCAAAGTGAAGCCTTTATTAGTGTATCACTCTGAAACTCCCAGAGCGTTCAGGCAAAAGAATATCCTCAAGGCTAATTTGTGTGTGCTGTGGAGTGCAAACAGTAAGGCATGGGTCACTAGGGACTTTTTCTATGACTGGTTACACCAAGCATTTGCCCCCAATGTGAAAAATTACCCAACTGAAAAGAAATTAGACCTTAAGTGCCTCCTGGTGTTAGACAATGCCCCTGGTCATCCTACAGACGTGGCAGAGCGACTTCGTGGGGACATGAGCTTCATTAAGGTGAAGTTTTTGCCTCCTTATACCACTCCTCTCCTGCAGCCCATGGACCAGCAGGTTATTGCAAACTTCAAAAAACTGTACACAAAAGCTCTGTTTGAAAGGTGCTTTGTAGTGACCTCAGAAACTCAACTGACTCTAAGAGAGTTTTGGAGAGAGCACTTTAATATCCTCAATTGTGTAAACCTTATAGGTAAGGCTTGGGAGGAAGTGACTAAGAGGACCTTGAACTCTGCTTGGAAGAAACTGTGGCCAGAATGTGTAGACAAAAGGGATTTTGAAGGGTTTCAGGCTAACCCTGAGAGGAGTATGCCAATTGAGGAATCCATTGTGGCATTGGGAAAGTCCTTGGGGTTGGAGGTTAGTGGGGATGATGTGGAAGAGTTGGTTGAGGAGGACAATGAAGAACTAACCACTGATGAGCTGCTAGATCATCTTCATCAGCATGAGGCCAGACCTGAGGAAACTGCTTCGGAGGAGGGGAGAGAGAAATTGAAGAAGTTGCCTACTTCAAAGATTAAGGAAATGTGTGTAATGTGGCTTAACGTGCAAACCTTTTTTGATGACAATCACCCTAACACAGCTATTGCAAGCCGTGCTGGTGACTATTACACTGACAATGTTGTAAACCACTTTAGGAAAGTCATAAAGGAACGGGAGGTGCAGGCCTCTATGGACAGATATGTTGTGCGACAGAAGTCCAGTGACTCTCAAGCTGGTCCTAGTGGCATTAAAAGAAGAAGGGAAGTAACCCCAGAAAAGGACTTGACACCTCAAGTCTTATTGGAAGGGGATTCCCCTTCTAAACACTAAGACTCTCTCCTCCTCCCATCCCATCAATTTGATCATCACCAGATCTTCAATAAAGGTAAGTGTCATGTAACTGTGCATGTCTTTTTCAGTTTGTGTATTAAAATTAATATTTCATGTGGTAAAAAAATTTTTTTTTCATACTTTGGGGTGTCTTGCATGGATTAATTTGATTTCCATTATTTCTTATGGGGAAAATTCATTCGCATAACGATAATTTCGCATAACAATGAGCTCTCAGGAACGGATTAATATCGTTATGCGGGGGTCCACTGTACTCATGACAAAATGCATTATAAAACAAATGAAATACAGTAGACTGTCATTTAACACAAGTTTATTTTGCACCATCTGGTCATAGCACAATTGAAAAATTGCGGCACAATTTTATACAACACTTTGTAAAATTAACTTTACATGGTTCCATTTGTGGGTGCGGGAAAAAATTTCCCATGCTCAAGCTGCAGCCTTGCTGTGGGTCAGCACATAAGAATGAGGTAAATATGAGTTTGTGTGATGACTGACTGACTTGACTGATTTACTGACTTACTTGAAGTTAGACTTTTTCACTGAAGAGGACCCTGAAACGGTATCTAGAGCAGCTGATGCCTTACCATCGGTTGTATAATGAATGTACTGCTAGGTAAAATAGAACAGAAATCCATTACAGAATTTATGCACACTTGAGTACAACCACTGACTATAGTACCAGAACCTCTACCATCCACCTCAGTTCAGTAGGGCCACAACATAACTCTCCACTCTCCACTGTCATCCACAACCACCAGCACTCATAATTTAAGGTAAGAAATGCTATTATTTCTGTTGCATCTATAATATTAAGCAGTGAAAACAACATAATACATCACAACAATGAACTACAATTACACAGTCACTTTTTTTTTTGTAAGATCTGTTGGTCTAAAAAAAAGCTGTTTGGCTTTTTAGGGGCTCCCAGGAACATAACCCTATTTTTCCCACAAGTTCTTCAGTTCATCTAACATGGTTTTGCCTAACAGCATTTTCAGGAACGTTATATGAATGTCTACTGCAATATATTTAGAAGAGTACTCATGACAGCTTTGCAAAACCTATACACAGGAGAACTCTCCACTAGTAAGAAACTATCCGAGTCTTTTCCAGACCATTAGTGACTTCGAAATGTTGGCAAGATCACTGGTACTCACTAGGTCTCATCGCCATTAAATTATGCAATTAATCAAATATGATATAGCTTGATCAAAGATGGTACTGGATCAAATACCAACAGGTAGTGTATGCAAATAAGATAGGTGCAGTACTGCAATGTTTATAATGGAAACTTTTCACTCACTGGGAGTTTTGACAAAGCTCCCAGTGAGTGAAACATTTGCATTAATGTCCTAATGCTGTGCTTATATTTTATTTACAAGATATATGGGAAACTGGCATCAGGCGAAGTCACCAACTTTTCAAATTACAAACATCAAGACTTATTTTCTTCTTGTTCTTGTTGGGTTTGTAAGGGCCACTGACTGCTTATGCTCTATTAAGCTCTGCTTTCTGATGCACGCAGAAGAGACATTGCCCAAAGCTGGGGGATGAATGAAAGGGGAACAGAAATCCCTCTGCAAATAAACAGAAACGAAATTCCCAAGTAGGCCAGGCGGATTCCCCTTGCCAAGTCCCAGCAGAGTGGATGCCCACACCCTCACCAGAGTTCAGGAACCAGCCTCCACCAAAACTGTTAAAAAAATAAATGCAGAGCAGAAAAATGGAGTTCATGAATGGTGTCCCTCCTGTAGTGCCCAGCAGGCAGAATACGATGAGGACAAATATCTGAGAGGTCAAGAATTATCCTAGCAGCAGGTTCCTGTGGAAGGGGGGGCCTGCTGTTGACTCAGGTGGGGTTTAGGCAAGAGGAGTCCACCTAACCAAATTGGAAACATTGTTCCAGTCACTCTTTCTGGAGGAAACCTTGATTCCTTTTATCATTCCCACTTAGATTTGGGCAACACTTTCCCTAGACTCCCAGGAGGCAGGCTCAATTAGTTGGTGGCTTGGTTGGCAATGCTCTCGCCTCACACACTGAGTGTCCATGGTTCAATCTCTGACATGAGTGGAAATGCTGGGCATGTTTCCTTACACCTGCTGTCCCTGTTCACCTAGCAATAAGTAGGTACCTGGGTTTAGTCAAATGTGGGTCGCATCCTGGGGGGACAAGATTGAAAGACCCCAATGAAAATAAGACAGACAATCCTCAATTACACACTAACTTTCTTGGGTTATCCTGGGTGGCTAACCCTCTGAGTTAAAAATTCAAACAAATGTGAACAACACACAGTAAGTTTAGTGACTTGTTACAATATAACCACATACAGTGTTATTACAAGTAATTCAACAACATAATTTAGGTTCAAGTTAAATTTGATTACATTAGGTTAATGCTTGAAGGAGGGGTGTTAATGTTGCAGTCTTATAACTGTAGCGTAAGCATGACTCTGGCAAGACAGTGATGGAGTGAAAGATGATGAAAGTTTTTCTTTTTCAGGCCACCCTGCCTTGGTGGGAAATGGCCCATGTATTAAAAAAAAAAAACTGCTTGTCAATGGTTTCACTAAATTTATGTATGGGAAAGCTTTTCAACAGGAAGATATCAGGACCTCTGACCAATCAACAAATTGGGAATGCTGATGAGATTACTTACTATATTAGGCACTATAAATAACATCCCAGCACCAAAAAATTACAACTTCACATGATTAACCGTAACTGCCCAACCAACCAACTGCCGTCCTATGCTACATCTACTGGTTACATACTACTGTATATGTATACATAAAAATGTTGGTTGCACAAATACATGGGTGGGTGTAAGTAGGACCTACCTAGCATGGTCAGTAGGCCTACAGCAATTTACTTTGTTTTTATGCAATGCGTAAGAAGCTCTTGACAACGTAACTTTACACACATATGCTATACAAGTACATGGGGGAGATGGGGGGGGAATACACCTACAGCATTACTGATCAAATGGTTGAGTTGATAAATTACACACATGTGCAACACTTCGAGTATTTTTATCATGGTAACATTTTGCCACATGGTGACTTCTTCAGTTCAATATAGAGAAGAATGGTAGAAGATCAGGAGTTTAAGATAATCAGTCCCTCAGCCTGGAGTCAATGTAATTAGTCCACCAGCTTTGATGGACTGATTACAGAAGAAGCTTGAGGTACTCAGTTCCTTAACCTGAAGTCAATGTAATCAGTTCAAGACTGATGGACTGATTACATCGACTCCAGGCTGAGGGACTGATTACCTCGAATTCCTCCTGATCTTCATTCATTCTTCTCTGTATTGGACTGAAGAAGCCACTGTGTGGCAAAGCGCTTTCCACAATAAAGATACCTAAGTGTTGCACATTTGTTTAATATATCAACTTGTCGGTTCTCTGAGCCATTTATCTACAAATGGTGGTCACTACAGGGGGGAAGGGAGGGGGGGGGACGATGGTGGGATCTTAATAATCAACGAAACAAAGAGTCCACCTACAGCAAAAGCATCTGGAACGGGCCTAGGTCTTATATTGGAGCTAGTGATATCAGCTGTCATGGTCTTGCTGGGGCTTACCTCACCCACTCTGTAACTTCAACAGAAACCAACGAAACAAAGTCTTGACCGTGTTGGAGCCTCAAGCCAGCTTTTTTGAGGTTTTGAGGGTGAAGTTTGGCGAAATCCAGTTGATTAGGGGACAGGGGGGCCAAAGCGTTAATTTTGACATTAACAAGGAGAGAGTGGAATAGGTTGTGATACTCACAGGGGGAGAAAAACGCTAAATATATGAACAGGGAGCCATTATTGACAACGAGTTATGTTAAACATGGCGTGGCTAGTGTTTGTGCCAGGCTTCCCACACACACACACCTTGTATGTCTCTCTTATGTATACAACACACATTTTTGTAGAGCAAGTTACATCATTAATCTGGCCACTAATAAAACTTATAGATCCCCTGTGGCGAAAGGAACAAATAAAAAAGTAGAAACGTTTATTTATGCTTTTAGTGATACAAAAATCGATAGGCTGCCATCCTTTACAAGGAAATAAATATTTGTATTTGTATTGTATCCTTTCAAAGTCATCAAATTTAGTAAATATTATATGTTACATTCCTATTGTTTAAATATATATTTAGCATAATGAATATAAATGAAGGCAGCTGAGAGTCCATATAATATGACTTTGCTGATGATGGAACCGCCGCCTCTGTAAGTTTTTATCCCCTCATGGAAGGTTCCTTGATGTTGGTGAGGGGCTCTTGATTTAGGGAATTGGATCTGTGCTCCAGTTCCCCGAATTAAGCCTGAATGCCTTCCACATCCCCCCCCCCCGGGCGCTGTATAATCCTATGGGTTTAGCGCTTCCCCTTTGATTATAATAATAATAATGTAAGTTTTTATTTAGGCTTTCACTGCCCTACATAATGAAAAATAAATTACAATAGTCTTGAGAGCCCATGATTTTATGGGCATAAAAAAGCACATTATATGGATTTTACTCAGGATAACCAAATAAAATGAAAGGTCAATATTGATTTCAGGTCCTCTTTTGAGTTGATCGATAATTTATTTCTTAAAATGTCCAGTGTAAAGAGGGTTAAATGAGTTTATTTAAAAACAAATGGTAAGAAACGTAACCTAACCTAGGGAAACTCAACCTGAAATAGTCTGACGTAATTAACTTGACTCAACCAGCGGTTGTTGTTGTTGCTTTTCAAAGGGCTACGTCAGCATTTGAGTCCTCCGCCAGAGGTAGATATGGGCACGAAACGTTCTTGTTTATATTCTTTACACGTTTGTTTACGCTGCTGCTATACTGGCCGATTACGTGACTCAGTACGTGCCGCTCATGACAAAATAAACGTATTATTTTATCTATTTCTAGATAAAAATCTGCACAAGAAATAATTGTTACCGAGGTATAACATGTTTGCATTTTACATAATAATATGCGTGAGTTTAGACCAGGACCTAAACTCAATATTGACAAGGGTAAACAATATGACTATTTCCATTGAAAGATTTCATTTTTTTTTTTGCTTACTTGTTTTAGGAAACCCCCGTCCTATATGATGGAGTATGATCCGATAACCATCCTATGTGATGGAGTATGATCCGATAACCATCCTATGTGATGGAGTATGATCCGATAACCATCCTATGTGATGGAGTATGATCCGATAACCATCCTATGTGATGGAGTATGATCCGATAACCATCCTATGTGATGGAGTATGATCCGATAACCATCCTATGTGATGGAGTATGATCCGATAACCATCCTATGTGATGGAGTATGATCCGATAACCATCCTATGTGATGGAGTATGATCCAAAAACCATCATGTGTGATGGAGAATGATCCGAAAACCATCCTATGTGATGGAGTGTGATCCGATAACCATCCTATGTGATGGAGTGTGATCCGAAAACCATCCTGTGTGATGGAGTATGATCCGAAAACCATCCTATGTGATGGAGTGTGATCCGATAACCATCCTATGTGATGGAGTGTGATCCGATAACCATCCTATGTGATGGAGTATGATCTGAAAACCATCCTATGTGATGGAGTATGGTCCGAAAACCATCCTATGTGATGGAGTATGATCCAAAAACCATCCTGTGTGATGGAGTATGATCCGAAAACCATCCTATGTGATGGAGTATGATCCGAAAACCATCCTGTGTGATGGAGTATGATCCAAAAACCATCCTGTGTGATGGAGTATGATCCGAAAACCCTCCTATGTGATGGAGTATGATCCGATAACCATCCTATGTGATGGAGTATGATCTGATAACTATCCTATGTGATGAAGTATGGTCCGATAGCCATCCTATGTGATGGAGTATGATCCGATAACCATCCTATGTGATGAAGTATGATCTGAAAACCATCCTATGTGATGGAGTATGATTCAAAAACCATCCAATGTGATGGAGTATGATTTGAAAACTATCCTGTGTGATTTGGTATGATCTGAAAACTATCCTATGTGATGGAGTATGATCCGAAAACTATCCTATGTGATGGAGTATGATCTGAAAACTATCCTATGTGATGGAGTATGATCTGAAAACTATCCTATGTGATGGAGTATGATCCGAAAACTATCCTATGTGATGAAGTATGATTTGAAAAACTATTGTGGAAAATACTGTATATATTTTCCAGAAATACAGTAGTTATTAAATGTAAATAGATGGCCATACTGTATTTAAAATTTATGTAATCGAAAACGGGAAGCTGCGCCTGCGCAGAAGGAGACTCGCCATCTTGGTTTTGAATTGGATACAACGTTAATTTAATGGGAAGAATTTTTCGTGCTTTAGAGGTTAAAATTGGATTGACACCTCTCAAATAGGAGGCGAAATTGTTGGATGTGCATTCCTGAATAACTTGAGATATCAGACAACTGGACAAGACAGCTCCAGGAACCTCAGATAAGCTCTCTAGATTTGTGTATAATTCTGGCCAGTGTTTTCATAAATTTACTAAAAACAACAGACATAGCCCCACTCCACAAAGGGGGCAGTAAAGCAACAGCAAAGAACTACAGACCAATAGCACTAACATCCCATATCATAAAAATCTTTGAAAGGGTCCTAAGAAGCAAGATCACCACCCATCTAGAAACCCATCAGTTACACAACCCAGGGCAACATGGGTTTAGAACAGGTCGCTCCTGTCTGTCTCAACTATTGGATCACTACGGCAAGGTCCTAAATGCACTAGAAGATAAAAAGAATGCAGATGTAATATATACAGACTTTGCAAAAGCCTTCGACAAGTGTGACCATGGCGTAATAGCGCACAAAATGCGTGCTAAAGGAATAACAGGAAAAGTCGGTCGATGGATCTATAATTTCCTCACTAACAGAACACAGAGAGTAGTCGTCAACAGAGTAAAGTCCGAGGCAGCTACGGTGAAAAGCTCTGTTCCACAAGGCACAGTACTAGCTCCCATCTTGTTCCTCATCCTCATATCCGACATAGACAAGGATGTCAGCCACAGCACCGTGTCTTCCTTTGCAGATGACACCCGAATCTGCATGACAGTGTCTTCCATTGCAGACACTGCAAGGCTCCAGGCGGACATCAACCGAATCTTTTAGTGGGCTGCAGAAAACAATATGAAGTTCAACTATGAGAAATTTCAATTACTCAGATATGGTAAACACGAGGAAATTAAATCTTCATCAGAGTACAAAACAAATTCTGACCACAAAATAGAGTGAAACACCAACGTCAAAGACCTGGGAGTGATCATGTCGGAGGATCTCACCTTCAAGGACCATAACATTGTATCAATCGCATCTGCTAGAAAAATGACAGGATGGATAATGAGAACCTTCAAAACTAGGGAGGCCAAGCCCATGATGACACTCTTCAGGTCACTTGTTCTATCTAGGCTGGAATATTGCTGCACACTAACAGCACCTTTCAAGGCAGGTGAAATTGCTGACCTAGAAAATGTAGAGAGAACCTTCACGGCGCGCATAACGGAGATAAAACACCTCAAACCATACCCCCGGCCGGGATTGAACCCGCGGTCATAGAGTCTCAAAACTCCAGCCCGTCGCTTGAGGTTCCTAAAACTGTATTCCCTGGAATGCAGGCGGGAGAGATACATGATTATATACACCTGGAAAATTCTAGAGGGACTAGTACCGAACTTGCACACGAAAATCACTCACTACGAAAGCAAAAGACTTGGCAGACGATGCAACATCCCCCCAATGAAAAGCAGGGGTGTCACTAGCACGTTAAGAGACCATACAATAAGTGTCAGGGGCCCGAGACTGTTCAACTGCCTCCCAGCATACATAAGGGGGATTACCAACAGACCCCTGGCAGTCTTCAAGTTGGCACTGGACAAGCACCTAAAGTCAGTTCCTGACCAGCCGGGCTGTGGCTCGTACGTTGGTTTGCGTGCAGCCAGCAGCAACAGCCTGGTTGATCAGGCTCTGATCCACCAGTAGGCCTGGTCACAGACCGGGCCGCGAGGGCGTTGACCCCCGGAACTCTCTCCAGGTAAACTCCAGTGAGGTCTTTCTGAGTATGATACAACTTAATATCCAGTCAAATTGGTGAGTGATATTAAGATATATTTTCCTTCTGTTATGTATATGTGAATTTATATATAATCATTTTTTAATATACAGTCCACAAATTTATATATTTACCAGTATTCCTGGTGTATGTATATTTCATTTAATTAATAGGTCCAGAGCAACTTGTGGATATGACAGTGGTAGGTATCGAAGGGGGACATTTTTTGCGACCTTGGTGTCCCAAATTCCTACTTGTCTAACTGATAAATAATAATTATCTGTTCATTTACTGTTATGTACACAATGATACATTCAGCTAAATGCAATTTTCCACAACTATCCTATGTGATTTGGTATGATCTGAAAACTATCCTATGTGATGGAGTATGATCCGAAAACTATCTGATGTGATAAAGTATGATCCGAAAACTATCCTATGTAATGGAGTATGATCTGAAAACCATCCTATGTGATGGAGTATGATGGGGAACCACTCAACCAGAGATCATACATCGCCTGGGGAATGGATGATAATCAGGTTTGATCCGAGGTAGCGCCAATACCCTACCTGGAGGTTATTCCAGGGATCAACGGGCCCGCGGCCCGGTCCACGACTAGGCCTCCCGGTGGATCAGGGCCTGATCAACCAGGCTGCTACTGCTGGCCGCACGCAGTCCAACATACGAACCACAACCAGGGTGATCCGGCACTGACTTTAGGTATCTGTCCAGCTCTCTTGAAGGCAGCCAGGGGGGTTATTGGTAATTCCCCTTATGCTTGGTGGGAGGCTGTTGAACAGTCTTGGGCCCCAGACACTTATGGTGTTTTCTGTTAGTGTACAAATGGCGCCCCTACTTTTAATTGGGGGTATTTTGCATCGCCTGCCTAGTCTTTTACTTTTGCAGGGAGTGATTTCTGTGTGCAGATTCGGGACCATTCCTTCCAGGATTTTCCTAGTGTAGATTATGATATATCTCTCTCTCCTGCGTTCCAATGAGTACAAGTCAAGTGCTTCCAAGCGTTCCCAGTAGTTAAGGTGCTTGACAGAACTTACACGTGCAATAAAGGTTCTCTGTACACTCTCTAGATCTGCAATTTCACCCGCTTTGAACGGGGATGTTAATGTACAGCAGTATTCCAGCCTAGAGAGAACAAGTGATTTGAAAAGGATCATCATTGGCTTGGCATCTCTCGTTCTGAACGTTCTCATTATCCATCCTATCATTTTCTTTGTACTTGTGATCATGGCACTGTTGTGATCCTTGAAAGTGAGATCCTCAGACATTACTACTCCCAGGTCCCTTACATTATTTTTTCCGCTCTATTGTATGACCAGAGTTTGTAGTATACTCTGTTCTAGTTATTATCTCCTCCAGTTTTCCATAATGGAGTAGTTGGAATTTGTCCTCATTGAACATCATATTGTTTTCCGTTGCCCACTGGAAAACTTTGTTTATATCTTCTTGAAGGTTAACCGTGTCCTCAATAAATGACAGCCTCATGGAGATCCTGGTATCATCTGCAAAGGATGATACGGTGCTGTGGGTTATATCTCTGTCTATGTCTGATATGAGGATGAGGAACAGGATGGATGCGAGTACTGTGCCTTGTGGAACAGAGCTCTTCACTATGGCAGCCTCCGATTTAACTCTGTTGACCACTACTCTTTGTGTTCGATTGGCTAGGAAGTTGAAAATCCATCTCCCCACTTTGCCAGTTATTCCTTTAGCACGTATTTTGTGCGTTATTACGCCATGATCGCACTTGTCATACGCTTTTGCAAAGTCTGTCTATATTACATATGCATTTTGATTTTCTTCCAGTGCATCCAAGGCCATATCACAGTGATCTAGTAGTTGTGAGAGGCAGGAGCGACCTGCCCTGAACCCATGTTGCCCTGGATTGTGCAGTTTTGGGGAATCCAGGTGGTTTGTAATCCTGCTTCTTAGCACTTTCAAAGATTTTTATGATGTGGGACGTTAGAGCTATTGGTCTATAGCTCTTAGCTAATGCTTTGCTGCCACCTTATGGAGTGGGGCTATATCCGTTGTTTTAAGTGACTGTGGAATTTCACCCATGTCCAAGCTCCTCCTCCATAGTGTACTTAGGGCACGCGAGAGGGGTTTCTTGCAGTTCTTAATGAACACAGAGTTCCACGAGTCTGGGCCTGGGGCTGAGTGCATGGGCATGTTGTTAATGGCTTTTTCAAAGTCTATCAGAGTTAGGGTAATGTCGGAAAACTGACATACATTTATGGAGTTTTGAGGCTCATTCATGAAGAAATCATTTGTGTCGTCGATCCTCAGGCTGATTAGTGGTTCACTAAACACAGAGTCGTACTGGGATTTCAGTCACCTTGGATCAAGTTTTAAATGGTGAACCCTCTAGAGGTTGCTCAACCCTTGCAAACTTTCATACTATAGTGAGAGGTGCTCACACACACACAAACAAAACTTCATGGGTACTGTCCCGGCTCTGGCTCTCTGATGCATCACCCGTTAAATATTGCAGTCGTTCACAAGAGCTAAACTAAAAATTATTTAGCGTGATGTAACGGGATTAAATACATACATACACACACACACACACACACACATATATATATATATATATATATATATATATATATATATATATATATATATATATATATATATATATATATATATATATATATATATATATATATATATATATATATATATAGATATATAGATATATAGATATATATAAATATATGCAAAACAACCACTGTGAAAGAGTAGTGAAATTCCAAGTGTTTCGTGACTACTCACATTGTCAAGGAACTATATATATATATATATATATATATATATATATATATATATATATATATATATATATATATATATATATATATATATATATATATATATATATATATATATATATATATATATATATATATATATATATATATATATATATATATATATATATATATATATATATATATATGTATATGTATATAAGTAGTGATGAAGGCGGCTCAGTGACTCCTGCGGCAGAGTGGCTTCCTTTTCCTGAGAGGTCTCTGCAGCAGAGTGGCTTCCTCCTGAAAAGGGCTGCGGCTGAGTGGCTCCTTTTCCTGGGTGGCTCCTTTTCACACCTATATGCTAATGACCTTAACCCCGCCCACGACCCCCACCCATGACCCCATCCACGCCCTCCACCCACGCCCCCACCCACGACCCCCCACCCGCGCCCCCGCGCCCCCGCGCCCCCACGCCCGCACCCCCACGACCCCCCGTGCCCCCACACCCGCGCCCCCGCGCCCCCACGACCCCCCACCCGCGCCCCTGCGCCCCCAAACCCGCCCCTCGCGCCCGGCTGTCGCGCCCGACCGCGCCTTCTGCTGCGCCTTCTGCAGCAGCGTCCGGATCACCCCAGCACCCCGAATTTTTTTCCTATTTTTTTCAAATTTTTTTTTAATTTTCTTGTGCTCTCCTCGGATCAAATTTTTGAGGTTCCCCCTCTCCCCCACTTTCACCCACACCCCCAAATTTTTTCGATTTTTTTTTCTCGAAATCAAAGTCTCCATCTCCTCGGATCAAGTTTTTCTCGATATCAATAATACAAAGATTTCCCCCACCATCCACTTCTACCCTCTATGTCCAAGTATTTCTCCTCCATCTCCTCGGATCACGTTTTTTGGATTCTTCCCTCTGGGTATAAGCATTCAAAATGGACTCCCACTTTCACCCCAATTTTTTTTCTCTCGATAATACAAAGACTCTACTTCCTCGGATCAAATTTTTGAGGTTCCCCCTCCCACTTTCACCCCTGTCCCCAATTTTTTTTTTCTCGATAATACAAAGACTCCATCTCCTTGGATCAAGTTTTTGGATTGCCCCTCCCACTTTCACCCACACCCCAAATTTTTTCGATTTTTTTTTTCTCGATAATACAAAGTCTCCATCTCCTCAGATCAAGTTTTTCTCGATATCAAAGACTCCAATTCCTCGGATCAAATTTTTCTCGAAATCAAAGTCTCCATCTCCTTGGATCAAGTTTTCTCGATAATACAGACTCCAATTCCTCGGATCAAGTTTTTCTCGAAATCAAAGTCTCCATCTCCTTGGATCAAGCTTTTCTCGATAATACAAAGACTCCATCTCCTTGGATCAAAGTTTTTCTCGATAATACTAAGACTCCATCTCCTCGGATCAAGTTTTTTTGGATTCCCCCCTCTGGGGGTAAGCATTCAAATGAACTCCTCCTATGGGGCATGGTGCTCTCTCTTACTACAGGTCTAAACAAGTGTGACGTCACCCCACCTGTGTTTACTCGGCGGTCAGTGACGTCACGTGATGACCTCGCACATACAGGCTGAATCTTGTCGACTTCCCCCTATGTCAATGACGTCACGTGATGACCCCGCACACAGGCTGAATCTTTTCGACTTACCCCTACACATTTCATATACAACATAGGGAAAACATTTTCACTCTTAACCCAGGATAACCCAAATAATTTCACATTTTTTCGTTAATACCCACAACAATCCACAATTTCTTCACAAAATACAACACAAGTCTAGACATTTTTCTCGTTTTAACTATTTCATCAGAAAAAGTCACCACATCACTTATAACCACTTTTCGATAAATTCACTAGTCACAATTTTACATATTACGAAGTTAATATGCACACACACCTCACTTTACTTTGAACACCTTCAAAACACTCTCATAAATCATTTGAATACTCACAAAAATACCTTTGAACATTTCCAAACAACACTGAAACACTTCCAAGACAACATTTTGAATACTCCCAAATAAGATTTGACAGCTTTAATTTATCTACACTTAAATATTTCATTAAATTACAACTCATCCCCCATACTACTCCCTCATTCTCCAGATTTTTACAACAGTATCACAAAAACTAACTCAAACACTTTACTTTGAACAACACCAAAAACACCATCAATTACCTTTGAATACTCCAAAAACATCATTCGTACACAGCCAAATCACCACTGAATACTCCCAGAACACCTTCATAAATACTCTTGCACATCATTTGAACACTTTCAAAAACACCTTTGAATAGTCTCAAACACCATTTGTGTACTACTAATGCACCACTGAATTCAGTCAAAACACCACCAAAATCATCATAAACTAAGATCAACATAACAGACTAACACCCATTTTTCACACCCCTCAAATCACTATAACCAAGACGATTATCAATTTCTATGAGTACACTCTCCTCCAACTAAGATGTAACATGAACGCAAAAAACATGAACACAAACCAAACACACACGAACACTTACAACAGAATCAAGTCTTTTTTTCGATATCTCTAGTTCGACAACAACACCCACAACACCCACATCCCACATCACCCACAACCCACATCACCCACACCCCGCAATTTTTCTCGTTTTAACTAATTTCATCAGAAAAAAAGTCACAACAACCCACAACTTATAAACACTTTTCAGCAACTCTAGTTCGACAACAACACCCACAACCCACAACACCCATAACCCACAACACCCACAACCCACAACACCCACACCCCACAATTTTTTCTCGTTTTAACTAATTTCATCAGAAAAAGTCACAACAACCCACTTATAACGTCTTTTCGGTATCTCTAGTTCGACAACAACGCCCACAACCCACAACACCCACATCCCACATCACCCACATCCCACAACACCCACAACCCACAATTTCTTTACAAAATACAACACAAGTCTAGACATTTTTCTCGTTTTAACTATTTCATCAGAAAAAGTCACAACAACAACCCACTTATAACATCTTTTTTTCGATATATCTAGTTCGACAACAATACCCACATCCCTCATCACTTATCATTTTATTCACAATTTATTCGATACAAATTTTTCCCCTTCTTTTAATTGAATCTTAAATGTAATGCACATTCCTCCCTACATTACTAAAATTCTAATAAATTCCTCTCCATACCCATCTCCTTGTATCCACATAAATTGATATTATACTCACAACAACTAATCTCACTACCCAACTACTGAGACATGTTTCTACACCCTCCATTCTTTTCCAATATATCATAACTTTTCAATTCTATAAATTCTTTTAAAATATTCACACATTACCTTTATTTTCAGTAAAATCCCCCCATATTTCATTAAATTTCTAATACAACCCTCCCCATACCCCTCTCCATCTCACTCACATTTCTTCACATCCACTCACCCGTTTCCCATCACACCTCTTCAGAACAAACACACAAAAATCACATTTCACATCCACAAATGCATCTCATCACCCATCTCAAATCCACTAAAATCACTGTAACCAAGATATTCACAAAATTCTATAACCACCTAACACACACAGACAACTCACTTTACTTTGAACACTACCAAAAACACCATCAATTACCATTGAATACTCCAAAAATATCATTCGAACACCCCCAAAACACCACTGAATACTACCCAAACTAAGATCAACACTACCAGCTAATATCCATTTTATAGAAATCCCCACATTTCCTCCCTACACTAAATTTCTAATAAAATCTATCTCCTCAACTCCACATAGTTAATATTATACTCATAACCCCCACAATTTTTCTCAGTTCATCTATTTCATCAGAAAAAAAAGTCACCCGCATTTTTGACTCAGTAATATTCACAACATGTCACAAATTTTTAGAAAACACTCATTTTTTATAAATATATCACGAACACATCCAACTAAGATATTATATAAATCACATTTTTAGCCACATTCCCTCAATTTCGGTAATATGGACAAAATTGATTGGGATAACATTTAGAACATTTCCAAATTACGTTGGAGCACATTCAAAAATATATTGGAACACTTCCAAAATACATTAGAGTACTCCAGAATTACTTTGAACGACTCCATTTTTGGATATTTCCAAATTAGTTTTCAAAACTTTATCGTAAAATCGAACATTATTTTCTTGTTGGTAAACACACTCAATGGTAGAAATATTTACTCGATTTCCGAATAGAAACACATTCCTCGCTCTGAGAGACTCCTTGAGCTTATATGCCTTACCCCAAAGTATTGCATCATGATTTTTGTACAATCCCCTCCAGCGAGGCCATGAAATGGTGTTCACACCCAAGGTAGATTTAAGATAATCATCTCTTTCCAGACCAACTGTGTCCTCTTGTTCTAAAATTTGGTGAGGTCACAGGGCTGACAGACACCATGAAATTAACTTAAATGAGATATAACATTTGTATTCCACCTCAATACTTTTTTCATGGTAAGGTTTGATTGATTTAAAACTTCATCATGTCTTAAAAATTTTTATTAAACATTTCTCTTTTTAATGAATGAAACATCGCAGCAGAAGGCGCGGTCGGGCGTGACAGCCGGGTGCGAGGGGCAGGCTTGGGGGCGCGGGGGCGCGGGTGGGGGGTCGTGGGGGCGCGGGGGCGCGGGTGTGGGGGCATGGGGGGTCGTGGGGGCGCGGGGGCGCGGGCGTGGGGGCGCGGGGGCGCCTGTGGGGGTCGTGGGTGGGGGGCGTGGGTGGGGTCATGGGTGGGGGTCGTGGGTGGGGTCATGGGTGGGGGTCGTGGGCGGGGTTAAGGTCATTAGCATATAGGTGTGAAAAGGAGCCACCCAGGAAAAGGAGCCACTCAGCCGCAGCCCTTTTCAGGAGGAAGCCACTCTGCCGCAGGAGTCACTGAGCCGCCTTCATCACTACTTATATATATATATATATATATATATATATATATATATATATATATATATATATATATATATATATATATATATATATATATATATATATATATATATATATATATATATATATATAAAGTGTTACCACCAGTGTTATTACGCTATTTACACAGATGACGCTGCAGTTGTCATTATCATGTAATTGAGACGTAATTACAGGTGAGAAGGTTGTCAACCTGAATGACACACAATCTGCACTCATAACGGTGACGGGCACTTGATCCTAGGAACTGGAGCCCATTCCTTGGATCAAACCTGAATGCCCACCCCCTAGCCCTCTCGTCCCATGGCACTGAATAACTCATGAATTTACCCGTTATAATAATATTAAATACAACACTACCATACACGTCACCATACATCACCACCATACACCTCACCATAAAACACTACCATACACGTCACCATACATCACCACCATACACCTCACCATAAAACACTACCATACACGTCACCTACCTCGAGGTTATTCCGGGGATCAACGCCCCCGCGGCCCGGTCAATGACCAGGCCTCTCGATGAATCAGGGCCTGATCAACTAGGCTGTTACTGCTGGCCGCACGCAGTCCAACGTACGAGCCACAGCCCGGCTGATCCGGCACTGACTTTAGGTATCTGTCCAGCTCTCTCTTGAAGGCAGCCAGGGGAATTCCCCTAATGCTTGATGGGAGGCTGTTGAACAGTCTTGGGCCCCGGACACTTACGGTGTTTTCCCTTAGTGTACCAGTGGTGCCCCTACTTTTTATTGGGGGCATTTTGCATCGCCTGCCCCGTCACCCATACACGTCACCATACAACACTGCCATAGACGTCACAATACACGTCACCATAAAACACTACCATACACGTCACCATACAACACTACTATACCTGTCACCATACAACACTACTATATACGTCACCATACCCACCAGTCTTCATTTAATATTCTCTCCATGCTTGTCACTACCATCTTCACTAACCTCATCACTGATAACTTCATCATAATGACTGCCATTTGTCTTGTACTCATCATTATTAACGTCCACTTCCCTCATCATTATTCTCATCGATATTACGCCTCACCATACTTACCAATATTATCATCAGCATTTTTAAAGCACTTAAGCTGCACTATTCACACAGAGTCCGATATATAATTATTATTACTATCACCTCAACTAAAATCAGTCCTTAAACTTAAAAAAATAATATTACCTTCTTAAAATTTAAAAAAAATAAACCTTTTAATTCGTGAAAATATCCTCATATATTTGGTGGTCCTCTTCAGTTGACGTAGTGCTTGCTTGGTCACTACGAGTGATGGCGTCCCTGAAGGTATGAACGATTGGTTCAGTGGAGAGATCATCTAGGTCGAAATTATACTTTTGTTTTCCAGTCGAAGATATCTTGTAGGTGGAGTTGTTTCTTGATGGTTTCATAACTCAAGGTAGAATCTTGATCCTGGGTTTCATAACTCAAGGTAGAATCTTGATCCTTGGTTTCATAACTCAAGGTAGAATCTTGATCCTTGGTTTCATAACTCAAGGTAAAATCTTGATCCTTGGTTTCATAACTCAAGGTAGAATCTTGATCCTGGGTTTCATAACTTAAGGTAGAATCTTGATCCTGGGTTTTATAACTCAAGGTAGAATCTTGATCCTGGGTTTCATAACTTAAGGTAGAATCTTGATCCTGGGTTTCATAACTCAAGGTAGAATCTTGATCCTGGGTTTCATAACTCAAGGTAAAATATTGATCCTTGGTTTCATAACTCAAGGTAGAATCTTGATCCTGGGTTTCATAACTCAAGGTAGAATCTTGATCCTGGGTTTTATAACTCAAGGTAGAATCTTGATCCTGGGTTTCATAACTCAAGGTAGAATCTTGATCCTGGGTTTCATAACTCAAGGTAGAATCTTGATCCTGGGTTTTATAACTCAAGGTAGAATCTTGATCCTGGGTTTCATAACTCAAGGTAGAATCTTGATCCTGGGTTTCATAACTTAAGGTAGAATCTTGATCCTGGATTTTATAACTCAAGGTAGAATCTTGATCCTGGGTTTCATAACTCAAGGTAGAATCTTGATCCTGGGTGTGACAGCTCACCATTTTCTGACGTTTTTGTCTTGCATGATATATCCTCGAATTTCTTTTAGACGACTTTTATCATCTTTGATTTTCTTCTGGTAAAGTTTTGGTTTTAATGTTTTATCTACTGCGAGGCCGAAGTCAATAAGATGTGCTACGTAATCCTGACTTTGTTTACTAATGATTATATTTGATTCTGTTATGTCATTATGGGCAAAATCAGTGTGATGAAAATCTTTTAGTGCTCTTTTAGCAGCTTTATATGCTTTAAAGCAATCTTCAACGGAATTTTTTCCTATAAATTTTGCGAAAGTTACTCCGGGGCAGCGGGACATGACAATAGCTAAAGGATCATAAATCATTCCATAAAGTTTGGGAGCTCCACCGGCGCCATCAACCTTGAGGAGAGCTCTGGCTTCCTTAACAGCTTCTTTCAGATAAACGTCGTCGAAGAGCTTCTTGACGACGACCTTGGCAGTGGAACCATCATCTTGTTTTAAGAGAGCTGCCCATGCCTCTCCATATGCCCCTCTACCAAGTCTTGTCTTCATATCAAGGCTGCTCCAGGATAACACGGGGATAACAGTATCGCTAGAGGTGGCTCCGCCTGTTTTTTCTTCTCTGTCTGGGGGACAGCATTGCTTCCATGGTTCGGTACTCTTCTCCTGGAGGACATTCACATCCAATTTTGGCTTTTTGGAAGGTGGAGTGAGGGGGGAAGTTGTGGAGCGAGGTCTCTTCAAGCCACCAGACAGTTCTTGTCCATTGGCAGCCATAGCGAAGTGATCGAAGTCTTCTTTAAATCCTTCCTCTTTTGTCATCGAGAAAATCTTTTCTTTCTTCTAGAAAAATATGCTTAAGGTACCAGGAAAGAGCAGCGTGATTATAAATATTGTTACTCTGACGAGACTCGTACCTTAAATTTGTAGACGGTACGACCAGTAATATAGTTAAGTTACAGAATACCAATAATATACTTAGTATACGGGATGACCAATAATATACTTAATATACGGGATACCAATAATATAGTTGGTATATGGGATACCAATAATATAATTAATAGATGGGATAAACAATAACATAACAGATGATCATATAATGTGGTTAGTGAGGAAAGTGTGAGGCTTTCTAGTAGTGATTATTATCATAGAAAATGAGGTAAACCTACAAGGGTTATACAGCACTTACTAGTAGAGATGATCATATAGTGTAAGGTGTACTAGTAGAGAGGCAGTCATATGTTATAGTGAACTTAAGACTAGGGAGTGTTTCCCTCTGTACATCTTTGGTTAAACCATAGGATCTTTTTGTTTTTATTATTACCTCTGTTTTGTAAATAATGAAAATGATTGTTATAGGAATGCCGTTAGAAGCCTGAGTAGATCTATAACCCACTATGATAACATGAACGTAGATAAGTATGTTTATGGAGCAACTTGCATTGTGAACACTGACTGATGTTCTAGTGGCCAGTTTTAGGCTTGGTTACAAGTACTGACTGATGTTGTAGTGGCCAGGCTTAGGCCTGGTTGCAAGTACTGACTGATGTTCTAGTGGCCAGGCTTAGGCTTGGTTACAAGTACTGACTGATGTTCTAGTGGCCAGGCTTAGGCTTGGTTACAAGTACTGACTGATGTTGTAGTGGCCAGGCTTAGGCCTGGTTTCAAGTACTGACTGATGTTGTAGTGGCCAGGCTTAGGCCTGGTTGCAAGTACTGACTGATGTTGTAGTGGCCAGGCTTAGGCCTGGTTGCAAGTGCTGACTGATGTTGTAGTGGCCAGGCTTAGGCCTGGTTGCAAGTACTGACTGATGTTGTAGTGGCCAGGCTTAGGCCTGGTTGCAAGTACTGACTGATGTTGTAGTGGCCAGGCTTAGGCCTGGTTGCAAGTACTGACTGATGTTGTAGTGGCCAGGCTTAGGCTTAGTTACAAGTACTTCTGGCAGTTTGGGAGACACACAGATGATGATCAAACTAAATGTAAATTATGTGATTAGGCATATGGTCACTGTCTTGAATACTATGTGCTTAATTGTCCACTTATTGAGGAATATAGAGATAAACAGTATAATAACCTATATGGCATGTTAAGATATCTTATTAATGAAATTAAGATATTATACCAGATATTATACTAAGCAAATTTCCTAAATTTGCTTGTAACAGATAAGTGAACTGTAGATATGTAGATATAAATCCAAATGTACACCTGTTAACCCTTTTGGGGCCTAGTTCCTAGGCCTTTTGTGTATCCATATGCTCTTGCGCTGTTGTCCACAGGATGGATGTGGAGTGCACAATATACTAGCCACTTCGGTGGCAAAATCTAATCTAAATACTAATAGTGAATTAATTTTGTATGAGAAATAAATTCTTGTTCAGTGAAACACTTTTTTTTATATTTGTTATAATGTAAATTATTCTGTGTTGCTTGAATTAATAATTTTGACACATCAATATTTTGATGCCAGGAAGATGTGGTTACAGGAAAAGGGTGAAGATTTTTTTTCAGGGGAGGGAGAAGGGGGTTGGTAGAGAGGTTTTGGAGGGGTTTGGTGGAGGATGTCTTTATACCTCTGATGAGTTTCGAGAGTTTTCCTTCTCTCTGCGCCCGGCCGGAGACCAGGCTTGTCTGGTACTTGCCTGCTCAACCACCATCACTACAGCAGCTATTAACATTCATAATCGTTAATTAAACTAAGGGTCGACAATCTAAATGAATTTTTCATAACCAAGACCCAAAATTTGGCTAATTCGAGAATTTCTGATATAATCCTAAGACCACAGAACTTTGAAAAAAAACAATAAATGACATGCCCATGGCTCAGAATGGTGGAACTTCGTGTTCATCAAGTTATGCAAGAGAGAGCATAGACATTAGGGACGTCCCACAGTCATTAAAAACAACAGATATAGCCCCACGCCACAAAGGTGGCAGTAAAGCAATTGCAAAGAATTACAAACCGATATCACTAACGTCCCACATCAAAAAAATGTTTTTAAGAGTTCTAAAGGCAAGATCGCCGACCATTTGGATACCCATCATTTGCACAACCCAGGGCAACATGGGTTTAGAACAGGTTGCTCCTGCCTCTCACAACTACTGGATCACTATGACATGGTTTTGTATGCACTAGAGGACAATCAAAATGCAGATATAGTATACACAGACTTTACGAAAGCCTTTGACAAGTGCGATCATGGTGTAGTAACACACAAAATGCGTGATAAATGAATAACAAGAAAAGTTGGAAGATGGATCTATAACTTCTAACAAAGAGAACACAAAGAGTAATAGTAAACAGAGTATAGTTAGACACGACTACAATGAAAAGCTCTGTTTCACAAGATACAGTAGTACTCGCTCCCATCCTTTTCCTCATCCTCATAGCTAACATAGAGGTGATAAGATAAGATAAGATTTCGTTCGGATTTTTAACCCCGGAGGGTTAGCCACCCAGGATAACCCAAGAAAGTCAGTGCGTCATCGAGGACTGTCTAACTTATTTCCATTGGGGTCCTTAATCTTGTCCCCCAGGATGCGACCCACACCAGTCGACTAACACCCAGGTACCTATTTGCTGCTAGGTGAACAGGACAACAGGTGTAAGGAAACGTGTCGAATGTTTCCACCCGCCGGGAATCGAACCCGGGCCCTCCGTGTGTGAAGCGGGAGCTTTAGCCACCAGGCCACCGGGCCACTTTACTCCTTTACTGATTCATGACAGTGTCATCCATCGAGGACACTACAAATCTCCAAGCGGATATTAACCAAGTCTTTAAATGGGCGTCAGAAAACAATAAGAAATTCAATGAAGACAAATTTCAATTATCCCGCTATGGAAAACTCGAGGAAATAAAAACTAGATCGGAGTGTAAAATAAATTCCAACCACACGATAGAGCGAAGAACTAATGTGAAGGACCTGGGAGTGATAATATCAGAGAATCTCACTTTCAAAGATCACAGCAATATATCTATCGTGTCTACTAGGAAAATGGTAGGATGGATAATGAGAACATTCAGAACTAGGGATGCCTAACCAATGATTATTCTCTTTATATCGCTGTATTCTAACGGCCCCTTTCAAGGCAGGGGAAAATGTAGACCTGGAGAGCATAAGAACATAAGACAGAAGGAACACTGCAGCAGGCCTACTGGCCCATGCGGGGCAGGTCCAATTCTCCTACCGGCTTAAGCCAACGCCCTAACCTAGTCAGGTCAGGTCACATTCACTTAATTAACGAAGGAGCACGGCATCTGACTTAGCACAAGCTAGTCAGGTCCAACTCACACTCACACATGTATTTATCTAACCTATTTTTAAAACTACACGTTTTAGCTTCTATGACAGCACTCGGGAATTTGTTCCACTCATCCACAACTCTATTACCAAACCAGTGCTTTCCTATATCCTTCCTGAATCAGAATTTTTCCGGTGGCCTGGTGGCTAAAGCTCCCGCTTCACACACGGAGGGCCCGGGTTCGATTCCCAGCGGGTGGAAACATGCCGACACGTTTCCTAACACCTGTTGTCCTGTTCACCTAGCAGCAAATAGGTATCTGGGTGTTAGTCGACTGGTGTGGGTCGCATCCTGGGGGACAAGATTGAGGACCTCAATGGAAATAAGTAAGACAGTCCTCGATGACGCACTGACTTTCTTGGGTTATCCTGGGTGGCTAACCTTCCGGGGTTAAAAATCCGAACGAAATCTTATCTTATCTTATCTTAATCTTAACTTAAAGCCATTGCTGCGAGTCCTGTCTAGGCTGGATATTTTTAGTATGCTATTTACATACCCTTTATTTATTTTTGTTTTCCATTTATACACCTCAATCATATCCCCCCTAATTCTATACCTTTCTAGAGAGTGCAGATTCAGGGCCTCAGTCTATCCTCATAGGGAAGATTTCTAATACATGGGATCAACTTTGTCATCCTCCTTTGTACGTTTTCCAGTGCATTTATATCCATTCTGTAATACTGTGACGTGAACTGTGCAGCATAAATTAAATGAGGCCTAACCAAAGAAGAACAACCTGAGGACTTCTATTATTTATACTTCTTGATATGAAGCTAAGGATTCTGTTAGCTTTATTGCGAACACTAATGCACTGTTGGTTTCAGATTACCGCTAACCAGAATCCCTCAGTCCTTTTCACAATCAGTAATATTAAGATCTACATTATTTAGTCTATATGTGACATGGTTATTTTCCAATCCAACATTTAGAACTTTGCATTTGTCTATATTAAACTGCATCTGCCATTTCTCCGACCACTGCAAGAATCTATTCAAATCATCCTGGAGTGCTCTAATGTCCTCATTAGAATGAATTGGACGGCCTATTTTGGAGTCATCAGCAAATTTGCTTATGTCACTATTTATTCCCTCATCTATGTCGTTTATATAAATTATGAACAACAACGGGCCCAACACTGACCCCTGAGGAACACCGCTTGTGGCATGCCCCCATTCTAATTTCTCCCCATTTATGCAAACTCTGCTGCCTATTTGTCAACCATGCCTCTACCCAGGAAAAAAATTCTCCTATTCCGTGCGCCTTAAGTTTCCTCAATAGCCTCTGATGTGGAACTCTATCGAAATCCATACTGAAGTCCATATACACAATATCATATTCAATACCTGGAGTTTACCTGGAGAGAGTTTCGGGGGTCAACGTCCCCGCGGCCCGGTCTGTGACCAGGCCTCCTGGTGGATCAGCCCCTGATCAACCAGGCTGTTGCTGCTGGCTGCACGCAAACCAACGTACGAGCCACAGCCCGGCTGATCAGGAACTGACTTTAGGTGATTGTCCAGTGCCAGCTTGAAGACTGCCAGGGGTCTGTTGGTAATCCCCCTTATGTATGCTGGGAGGCAGTTGAACAGTCTCGGGCCCCTGACACTTATTGTATGGTCTCTTAACGTGCTAGTGACACCCCTGCTTTTCATTGGGGGGATGGTGCATCGTCTGCCAAGTCTTTTGCTTTCGTAGTGAGTGATTTTCGTGTGCAAGTTCGGTACTAGTCCCTCTAGGATTTTCCAGGTGTATATAATCATGTATCTCTCCCTCCTGCGTTCCAGGGAATACAGGTTTAGAAACCTCAAGCGCTCCCAGTAATTGAGGTGTTTTATCTCCGTTATGCGGGCCGTGAAAGTTCTCTGTACATTTTCTAGGTCGGCAATTTCACCTGCCTTGAAAGGTGCTGTTAGTGTGCAGCAATATTCCAGCCTAGATAGAACAAGTGACCTGAAGAGTGTCATCATGGGCTTGGCCTCCCTAGTTTTGAAGGTTCTCATTATCTCATGATCTACCGCCTCACATACCTTAATGAAAAAAGTTAGTAAATTCGTAAGACAGGAACGCCCCTTTGTAAAACTGTGTTGAGATTCATTAATCAATTTATATCTTTCAAGATGTCTACGAACTGCCTCGGCAATTACTGATTCCATAAATTTTCCCACTATGGAGGTAAGGCTTTTAGTTCGAAGCTAAGGACCTGTCACCTGCCTTGTAAATAGGTATTACATTTGCCATTTTCCACTTGTCTGGCACCATGCCAATTTGTAGTAATATATTGAAAAGAGTAACCAAAGATATGCTAAGTTCCTCTTTACATTCCTTTAAAGCCATTGCAAACAGTTCATCAAGACTTGGAGATTTGTTAGGTTTTAATTTCTCTATTTGTCTGAGGACCATGTCACTAGTTACCCAAATCGTGCATAGTTTATTATCGTCCTCTTTTACATAATTTATTATTTCTGGAATTTCACTAGTATCTTCCTGAGTAAAAACTGAGAGGAAGTAAGTGTTGAAAAGTTCACACATTTCCTTATCACTGTCATTGATCTGACCTGAGTTACTCTTAAGTGGGCCGATCTTGTCTCTAATCTTACTTCTGTATACCTGAAAGAACTCTTTTGGGTAAGTCTTAGAATCCCTTGTGACTTTAGCCTTATAATCCCTTTTTGCTTTTCTTATTCTTTTTTTTATATCTCTCTTTAATTGAATATATTGGTTTCTTAACTGCCCATCCCCTCTTCTGATACGCCTATATATGCCTCTCTTTTGACCAATGAGATGTTTTAATCTATTGTGTATCCATTTGGGACATTTTTGTTAGATCTAATTTCTCTACTCGGAAAAAAGTTGTCTGGGCAGCTAGAACTATGCTCTGAAATACGTCATACTGGCCACAAACACAACCTACCTGACCCATAGTCAGGTCATCCCAATTTAGCCCACCCAGGTAATTTCTCAGTTCCATGAAGTTGGTCAAGTGGAAATCTGGGACAGAGACTTGATTGCAGTTATCTGGGTAATTCCATGATATATTGAAACTAAGTGATTTGTGATCACTTTCTCCAAGCTCATCATCAACCTCAAGATTATTAATTAGTGAGTCTTTGTTAGTAAGAACCAAGTCAAGCAGGTTGTTTCGTCTAGTTGTTTCTGTCACAAACTGTTTTAAAAAGCAATCCTGAACCGTATCAAGATAGTCACTACACTCAAAATTTCCTGTCACATTGTTCCAATCAATTTGTCTAAAGTTAAAATCTCCCACTAACACAACATTTTCATATCTAGATATGTACAGAGTTTTCACTGCACGTACAAGTACCATAAAGCACCTAAATTACTGGGAATGGTTACGTCTTTTGACCTGTACTTCCTGGAGCGCAGGCGAGAAAGATACACGATAATATACACTTAGAAAATCCTAGAGGGACTAGTCCCAAATCTGCACGCGGAAATCACTTTCTACAAAAGCAAAAGACTCGGCAGGCGGGGCAACATTCCCTCAGTGAAAAGCAGGGGCACCATGAGTGCGCTAAGAGGCAGCCCAAGACTGTTCAACTGCCTCCCAGCACACATAAGGGGGATTATCAATAGACCCCTGGCTGTCTTTCAGAGGGAGTTGGACAGACACCTGAAGTCAGTACCTGACCAGCCGGGCTGTGGCTCGTACGTCGGTTTGCGCGCGGCCAGCAGTAACAGCCTGGATGATCAGGCCCTGATCCACCTCGACGCCTAGTCATGGACCAGGCCGCGGGGGCGTTGACCTCTGAATACCCACCAGCAACCTTACTGCCACCGTAGCTATCACCATCACCACCACTACTAACGTCACCACCATCATCACGGCACTTATCCCCACCATTTAGAGTAGACCAACAACAGGAGCATCAGTCTGAGAGTATGATGGTAAGTGACTGGTTCTTTATTCACGTATTTATTCACCTGTGTGTGGTTTATCTGGAGTTTATCTGGAGAGAGTTCCGGGGGTCAACGCCCCCGCGGCCCGGTCTGTGACCAGGGGGTCGAGACTCAGCTCCTGGCCCTACCTCTTAACATATTCTTCAAGTTATCGCGGTATAAGACACCACACACAGGTGAGTAAACACCTGAGCAGGAACCAGTATCACCAACCCTAGTGATGACATCATACTGATGACCTCAGACTGATGATATACTAATATTTTGCTGGTGATTGATATAATGATATCATACCGATATCATACTGATGGCATAATACTCTCTGGTTAGTGGTAAGATTCTGTTTAGGCTTTGCGTGCTTATCATTTCCTTTACAAAGGCCTTGAGGGTAGACTTGTTATACACACATGTAAATGGATATCACATTGTTGTTGTTGTTGTTGTTGTTGTTGTTGTTGTGTGTGTGTGTGTGTGTGTGTGTGTGTGTGTGGATCACTCTGGACAGTTCTAGGCCAGGTCAAGTGAGGTGAGGCGATAACTAGGGATAACATTTGTTGCTGGTTCCTCTCCTACTGCTGTTGCTGTGTCATACAGCGTCTGAGGAATTTGAGATAAAAAAAGAGGTTTGATGCTGGTAAGACGAACACAGTTCCAGTTACTGTGAACAAGGGCCTTTCAGCAGGAAGGTGCGTCTTGAAGGACCAGTATGACAATGCTCTTGTAGAAGATTTTATCCAGCTTAGTAAGCGCGGAGGGTTATAAACCTAGAATAAACCAAGAAAGCCAGCATGACTTATTTCCATTGGGGAACCTTTGCAGGTCCTTACCAGGATGCGACCCAAAGTAGCGTACTGACTTCAACGACACCACTGGAGATAAGTTACTTTGGCTTTTTTGGTTATCCTAGCTAACTTACACATATGTTACTATCCAATACAATCACAAGCAGGAGATCTTAATGCAGAACAAGCCGCATGGGGAAAGAAATCCTTAGCTCTAAACCTTTTGCATTCTCGTGTGTCATCAGGAGCTTGCAATGTTGCAAGACAGCAATAGATAGGAGGGGAAATTCTCTGTCATGGGCTGCCATTGATACCTTCTGCCTTGCCTCAGAGAATTTCCCCTCCTATCTGTTGCTATCTTGCAACATTGCATAGCTCCTGACGACGCACGAGAGTGCGAAAGATTTCCCTCCCTACATGGCTTGTTCTGCATGTTACTACTATGTATGATAATTTGTGTATTTATGTGTATCTGTTACTAGGCAACAGGAGCAGCAGATATTAGGTGACTCGCTCATACGTCTCTCCCCTCCCCAAGATTCGACCCAGGGTCTTCCATTGTGAGTAATTTAATATCTTTATTATGCACCCCATACCCAACCTGTGTGAGGTAGTCAAAACGATTACCGAGGTACATAAAGGGTAAAACATGTTAATGCTTGAATATTAAAGAGGCGGAACGAACTAATTACATATAATAATTTATTCAAAAAAAGGTTAATGAAGATATATTAAGAGATGTTCCTTTCGATTCCTTCTTTCTGTACATCATTCTTATTCTGTTCTTAGGTATTGTCTGTTCCATTGTGATGCTGTTCCATTTATGTTTTCAGTTCCTCCAGTTTCTGATGCAGCAGTCAAATGCCTGAGTTTTAGTTCAAACTCCAAACGCTGAATTCCAAATTCCAAACTTCAAAAATTCTGAACTTCAAACTCTGAACTTCGAACATCAAACTTCGAACATCAAACTTCGAACTTCAAACTCCGAACTTCAAACATCAAACTTCGAACTCTGATCATCAAACTCCGAACTCACTGCCGTTCCCTCGGTGCTGCATGTTCTTTACAGGTTTAGAGCTCCCCCACGAATTTTCATAATCCTCCGGGTTAATAATTCCAATAAGGTCTTTGTTATATTGTTACACTCACCGGGGGAGCGTTAAATCAGCAGGGGTCATACAGCGCCTGAGGAACCAGGAGGCACTCAGTTTAGATCCAAGGATGAGGAGGTGACATCCGAGTATTTGGATCAAGAGCCTGGGACAACCAGCCTCCCCGGAGGTTGCGTTTTTATATAAAATGGTATTAACTGCAATTGAAATGAATCATATATAATTTTAACAACAAGAATTAACGAATATTTAATATCTGGATGCCACAATATATGTCAACTCACAGTACGTGAACATAAGAACAAAATATGAGTGTAACATTCTAATATCTAGTACAAAAATACTATTCATAAGTAGCGCTAAACCCACGAGTCACTTAGTGCTTATAACAGTCTAGAAAATAAGAAAAAATGCAATTCATAGCGAATCCATAAACGCTTCCTCAGTGGGGGGTTTAACATCGCCATAGAGGACTAACTTTAACAATAATAGTAGCAAATGTAGCAGCCACCGGAGAACAAATGATGAAAGCCTATATCAAGACGCATCTCTTTGTTTTAGAAGCATTCCTGGCTTAACAATGATAAGAAGAATGCAAGAGGAAGCAGCACTTATGAATGGCTGGCACAGGTGAGGCCAGCCGGGAGTGACTCACCTCAACCCATATGACGTCATGTCGGAGATATCCCTTAATATGAATAGCATAAATAAAACGCAGTATTTATAACAATGATATTTATTGTTAACTTATTTCTCAGTACCTGAGCTAAATTGAGATACATTTGTGTCATCAAACTCTTGTCACAATACTCGATATGTTCAAGAGTATATTTTGTTATGTTGTGAACATTGGGTATTCAGCAAACAATAGATTTTTAAGTTTTCAGCACTAAAATGAATATATAATATCAGATATATAGAATTTCTTAATATTCTTTATCGTAATCTATTGTAACACGTTTCCTTTGTTTCTTTTCTATCATTTTACAAAAGATTCAGTCGTCTATTGGAACTGTTGTATATCTGACATTATTGGAACGAAGTTTTGGTCATGACAACATGGCGCTCAATGGGGAAAGGTCAGCCCTCTCTGGGCTTTCCGACCTCAGAAAAGAAAAAGCAGAGGAAAAAGAGAACCTCTGGTAAGTTACTTAACCGTTGGAAATGTTCTATGGGCACAAATTGGAGTGCCATGCTTATCCTAGAGGAGTTTGTCAGGTATGAACAAAGGTAGTGGGAGCGGTCGTGTTGACATGACATTCCAGCCGTTTAGAACACCTGAATTCTTTGCTTACGAATTTTTCTCTTGGTAAATCATTTCAGAGCTGTAATAGACGGGAATACAAACTTGATGTGAAAACATTAAGTGTTAAAACAAGTATTGGGAGTAGGGCGTGTGTGGGAGTGGGTGTGATCTAGGCTGCCGGGTGCCATCTACTTAACGCTGATTGTCACTTAATTTTTCCCACTTAAACATAAGCATTACTTAAGTACAACTTTGCAAGGCACTCCCAAGCTTTCTAACATATTTATATTGACTTATACAGCACGGGTATGGATACCATAATTTGCAAGGTTACTTCACTGTCATGTGCTAGGATTTTGCTCTTAATAAGCCTTCACCCTTTAAATAAGAGAATTAAACTTGGTACCTATTCTAACTTTAACTCATATTAACCAAACTACACACTGTCTAAAACAGCTTACCTCCATTGTGTGTTAAGTATCATTGGTGGAGTAACAATGTTGCTGTGAGAGTAAAGTTTGTCTTAAAATTAGCCAACAGGTGCTTGATCCAAGGACCTTGATATATCCTCTCTGTTGATCAAACTTGATTGCTTCCCATTCCCCAGTTCTGTTCCATCCTTACTTTTTAGAGTTTTTCCTGGACTAAAAATAAGCAGACAATCGATTGAACTTCCATGACTTATGGAATGACTTGCTTGGGTTTAATGTTGAATATTAATACATAAATTCCTTTGGTGGTGCAAAGTTGCTCTTGTACTATATGTAGTACTATACGTACATTGTTGTTAACTGATGTCGAGGCATGTGTATTTACCACACCTCATGTTTCCTTAAGCATTTAAATAAGATTTTCATTTGTATTGTAAACTGAACTTGAAGGAAGATTAACCTACTTCTGTCTGAGGTATTGTATAATATTCCCTACATTTTAACATACTTTTGTTATGTAAGTTGAATAGGTAGACGGGTTAGTCTTTGTTGGAGCAAGCACACAATTTAAAGAATTCAGACAGGCTTGTGAGAACTGTGTTTTGGTACACGACATGTGTATTTTTTATTTATTGTGGAAAGGTATTAAAGTTAGAGTATCTCAGTAAAGGAGAATGTTTTCATTGTTTCCAGGGACTGGTGTCTAAGCTCTATCCTCCATCAGAAGGTGAGGATAGTTTTCTTTTTCTATATGTTAGAGGGGAGATGGGCAGTTTAGGAAAAAGATGAACTGTAGGTTTGTTTGCTTAAGCTTAGGAGGCAAACTCAGATTACAAAGACAAATTAGTCAGTTTGTTGTCAGTATCTTTGGGTCAAAACCTGTGTCATTATGTTTCTAATTGCTTTCTGTATCTCACTTCTGATTTTCTTGGGTGTATGTATCATCCCTCTACCATGGAGATCTGAATGATCTCCACATGTTTAATGAGTACAGTACAGTGGTACCTCGAGTTACAAGCTTAATTCGTTCCAGAAGGCTGTTTGAGTGCCGATACCAAATGAATTAGTTCCCATGAGGAATAATGTAAATTAGATTAGTCTGTTTCAGACCCCCAAAAATACACTTACAAAAGCACTTACAAAAATACACTTACATAATTGTTCGTGTTGGGAGCTGTTCGAAACTCGAGGTACCATTCTGTAGCCAAATTTGAATGAAATAACACCAAAGCTGTGTTAATTCATTTACAAATCTTTGTTATAAAATAAAAATTTCTTTGGTTTAGAAAAGTATGTTGTATGAAGCATTAATAAAATACAATAATAATAAATATTGTAAAACATTTAAAATATTGTCTTTAATGCTGTATATTCGAGGCAGCATAAAATAAGTCTGTGGTGTTATTATTGTCTTGTCAAGACAACATTTGAAGTTAGTGGTCTGTATTGTATTTTATTGTTTGGTGTGATAGAGTTCTTGAATCTTTAGTGAGATACCATATATTAAGGTTATCATTGTTATTTTATTATTACAGTGGACCCCCTGTTCACGATATTAATCCGATCCTGAGAGCTCATCGTAAACCAAAATTATCGGGAAAGCGAATCAATATTCCCCATAAATAACAAAAAAAGGCGCAATACCGTGACTGGAACGATACACAAATAACCCGCACATAAGAGAGAAGCTTACGACGACGTTTCGGTCCGACTTGGACCATTTACAAAGTCCCACAAACCAGAAGTGGGGCAGGACGGCTATATATAGGCAGGAAGAGGTGGTGGTAGTAGTAGTAATACAAGAATGGTATATAATACCGACAAGATGAAATTAAGACACATGCGCAACACCCAGGCATCCCTATCGTAGATGTTTCGCCATCCAGCCAGCCACTGGATGGCGAAACGTCCACAACAGAGACAACCAGACGCCGCACATATTCCGCATAAGAAATAATGGAAATCAAATTAATCCGTGCAAGACACCCAAAAGTATGAAAAAAAAACTTTTGCCACATGATATATTAACCCTTTATCGTGCAAGGGGTCCGAAAATTTGAAATTCGAACTGAACTCCCTATGGTGGATAGAGTAACTCAATACAAGGTCACTGATCCCATATAAATTGATTTCTGATGGTTAGTTTTCGAGCAATTGCTAATCTCCGAAGACCGAAAATATTCGGCTGGGCCCGACAAAGGGATTAAAAAATTTTATGTTGCAAACTTGCAATTGTTAATAAAACACACCAAAACAATTTTTTAAATTTAATATACAAACAGACAATATAAAAAACATAAATGGAACTTGAATCAAAACATTTTTTAATTGTTACAAAAATATAAAAAGGAAGCAAATCTCAACAATGACAAATTGCAAAGGGATGCAACTTTCAATCCCTATATTCCTGAGATTCATTTGGATGACCAATTATTCTATATTGCTAATTGATGGTATGGTAGTCGCTGAAGCAATTTCTATCACTCTTTATCCAGATTTACTTTGCATACAGAACACTGGAATGAGGATGTGACCAATTTCTTCGAGTGGCTGCAATAGTTGCAATCGTAATACCTTACTTTTTCTTCACTAATTTCTGTTTTTTGGCTGGCCTTTCTTCCTCCTCATCATCACTTGACACCTGTGCATCCGGTGGCAAGTATTCATCACCACTATCCAGCAATTCTGGTTCATCTACCTCTGCTTCTGAGTCACTCTCTTCAGAAACGCAGACATACCTCGACCTGCTGGTGGACTGCTCCCCATAAAACAACTTCTCATTGATCTGGAAGGACAATAGAAACCTCCTGTATAGATCCAGACCACTACAGAGTTCATATATGCAATTGAAATTTTTTTATAAATATTTATTTGACTAAAATTGGACATTCCCGGAAACTCGGGCAAGACCGAAATAATTCAGTATAAAATGCTTGCACTTTTTTCAACTGCATGCTACACTCATATTATGCTTTACACGGACTTTAGGTATATATCAAAATATGCCTAAACTATTCATGTAAGCACTAAACACAACAATCAGTACTTACCGACATTGTAGAATGTATAATCCAAGAGTAGATTAGTAAGGGTGGAGGGAAAAATGCGTGTGTGGGCGAAGCCAAGCCACCAGTGTTTATATTTTGATCTCTCAACCAATGGGAAGGCGGCAGAAGCGAACTGTACTTAGCTGAAGAGACTCAGGGAAGGCTTGTGATTGGTTGGAACTAAAGAACGGGAAGCTGGCCGCGCGGGGCACGGAGTATGACACGCCCCCAAAACACGTAATTAATACCGAATTTTCCCGGCCAAGCACGATAAAGGGTTAAGTTTAATGCAATATAATAATTACAATAACAATAATAACAATAGAATAATCCCAATAGAATAATTGACACTTACCTGTAATCAAGATCTGGTGGTGATTGATGGGATGGGAGGAGGGGAGAGTGTCGACGTTTTTAATGTTTAGAGGGGGAATCCCCCTCCATTAGGGCTTGAGGTAGCAAATCCTTTTCTGGGGTTACTTCCCTTCTTCTTTTAATGCCACTAGGACCAGCTAGAGAGTCACTGGACTTCTGCCGCACAACGTATCTGTCCATAGAGGCCTGTACCTCTCGTTCCTTTATGATTTTCCTAAAGTGGTTCACAACATTGTCAGTGTACAGGTTGCCAACACGGCTTGCAGTAGCTGTGTCAGGGTGATTTTCATCAAAAAAGGTTTGCACTTCAAGCCACTTTACACACATTTCCTTAATTTCAATAGTCATTAGCACCCTTGGTCTCGATGGGTTGGCACTAGAAGCTTTCTTGGGGCCCATGGTGACTTATTTTGCAGAAACAAGCACCAAAAACAGTGATAATATGGATAATATAGAATGTACCGAATGTATCCTTAGATGCGCGCACACTGGCTGGCTTGTAAACACTGGACACGTCTCGTACGAATCGTATCGCATACCGGGTTTTGTAACGGGAACCGAGGCAAATTCTCTGCGATATAATGCATTGGTTACCGGATTTATCGGATACCGATAGCATTGCGAACCGGGGGTCCACTGTATTATGTAACGTATTTATTTTTTTGAAACACTAAACACTGGTGGGTCTTTGCAAAGAATGGTGGAGGCTCTTATTTCCAGTCCTGTTCTCTACCAGTCAAGCAGTTGGTAATTGCAGCACTTTTTAATATTAATATAATCATCATCATCCTATTCATAATTGTCATAATGAGAGGTTTATTCATTTACAATGTTTTTACCCATTTGGGATATGTACAGTATATAGATTTTTAAATTTAAATAGAGGTAGATTGCAACCTAAGAGTTGATGCTTATGCTTTAGTGTAATGTGACAGAACACTAAAATGCATTATGATAGCATCATTGCAGTTTGACTTATTCACTTCCCCTTGTCTGACATAGTGAAGGCGTAATTCTCAAAAATACAGAATTAAGTAATGTAATATAATTTCTACAAGTACATGTAGAACGTATACAGACCGTAGCTCACATCAGTGACATACTACAGTGGACCCCCGGTTAACGATATTTTTTCACTCCAGAAGTATGTTCAGGTGCCAGTACTGACCGAATTTGTTCCCATAAGGAATATTGTGAAGTAGATTAGTCCATTTCAGACCCCCAAACATACACGTACAAACGCACTTACATAAATACACTTAGATAATTGGTCGCATTCGGAGGTGATCGTTATGCGGGGGTCCACTGTACTATATAGAAAACCGCTTATGCAGAGCATTTTGGGCATATTAGGTCAGTTTTATCCCAGGATGCGACCCACACCAGTCGACTAACTCCCAGGTTCCCATTTTACTGATGGGGAACATAGACAACCGGTGTAAAGAACACCCAATGTTTCTACCCTTGTTGGGAATCGAACCCAGACCCTCGCTATGTGAAGCGAATGCTTTAGCCACCAGGCCACAGGGCACCTAAGGGTTATTATGTGCCATCTGTAATCGATACTCAAGAATGTTTTCTGGATTTGAAAAATGAATTACAGGGTAGCACTGAGTACAAATATGATTACATTTTTGATTGTACAATATATGCTGGTGTTGTACATGTCTGTATTAACACTGTATGTTTATATTTTCAGGAAGAAGATCTTAGGGGAGGTACAAAATAGCGAGCGCAATAAACTACCATCTTGTAAATCAGTCCTTGTTCTTGGTAAGCTTCACTGTGGATCACTTTTTTGATTGTTTTTAACCAAACTTGTAGTGAAAATGCTAGATATTGTTAAAACTTTATTAACCCTTTGACTGTTTTGGTCGTATATATACGTCTTACGAGCCACCGCTTTTGACGTATATATACTTGTAAATTCTAGTGGCTTCAAATCAAGCAGGAGAAAGCTGATAGGCCCACATATGAGAGAATGGGTCTGTGTGGTCAGTGTGCACCATATAAAAAAATCCTGTAGCACGCAGTGCATAATGAGAAAAAATACTCCGACCGTGTTTTTTTTTTTTTTTTTAATTAAAATGCCGAATTTGTGGTCTATTTTCGTATAGTATTTATGGTTGTATTCTCATTTTCTTGGTCGCATTTGAAAGAATGGAAAACATATTATAGAAATAGAGGTAATTTTGATTGGTTTTACTATGAAAAGAACCTTGAAATGGAGCTCAAATTAAGGGAAATGTTTAATTTTTGCCAATGTTCAAAAGTAAACAAATGATGTCATTTTCCAATAAATGTCCAAGCAGCCATTCTGATATGCAGTCATGAATGGGTTGACATTATTTATACAATTATTACAATATTGCAGTAGTCTGCATAACAGTAAATCTTCTATTTTTGTTTGAATAAATGTTCAAAATAGAAAGCAAGAGTAATATCAGAGGGGCCCGGAGATGTGACTGATGAACAAAGAAAATGTTATTTTAGAGCCAGGAATGTCTGCATTGTTCATTCTGGACCCTATTTTGAAATTGGCATATTTTTTAATTTTCATGAAATTGGCCAAATTGCAAATTTCTGACCACATTATTCGGTAGTTGAAATCGGTAAATGGGCAGTTTCTTGCACTCAATCGATAGAAAAAATGGAGTTCTAAAGAAATAGCTATGAGTTTGGTCGACTGGAACAATGGAATTAGCCAAAAATAGGGCTCAAAGTGGGCGACATTGCCAATTCATACATATCGCCAAGGTCGCTAACTTCGCGAGAGCGTAATTCCGTCAGTTTTCCATCAAAGTTCGTTCTTTTGGTATCATTGCAATCGGGAAAAGATTCTCTATCATTTCACAAGAAAAAATAAATTTTTCGGGGGGGATTCTGCGACACCAGGAGACACCTCAGGATTTGGGGTTGCAACAGTCAAGGGGTTAATAAAGCAGTAGAAACTACAGGTTATTCATAAAAGTGTATTTAAACAATTCAATATATGTATATGTACATATATTTGCAATAGGAACCTTGGAATACTGTAGTTTCAATATCCTGAAATACTGTAGATCAAATTGAAGTTCAAACATTAGTCTTTGTTTTAAGTGGCCTGGTTGTATATATGACTAAAGTATCCTGAAGTGATCAGACTAAGTCTGACATTAGTAAATTTCATAAGTTTGGTTAAATTCTTACAACTCTCTTCAAAGTTTATTGTGCTGTTAGGTTAGGCAAGTTTTGCCAGGAAACAGGATGAGTGTTTCCTGACGTGGGTCTTAGTCATGTGATGACCCATAGCTGGAGCTTTTGGTCATCTGAGGCCTTCTGCTAGCTTACTGGTCCATCCCTTTAAAAATTATGGTTATGGTTATGATTATGATCATAAATTAGTTTTTTTTTTTTTTAAAGCAATACATGTTACTAAATTTTGTATAGCACTCTACCTCTTCTAAATTCAGACAATGAAGTAAGTTTTCCCAGTTAAGTCACACAGCTATATGATAATTTCAAGATGTTTTCTCTTGGCTAGTTACCCGAGGCAAAAAGTAGTTGTCTGGTTGTCTTTGTTGTGGACGTTTCGACATCCATTGGCTGGCTGGATGGCGAAACGTCTACGATAGGGATGCCCGGGTGTTGCGCATGTGTCTTAATTTCATCTTGTCGGTATTATATACCATTCTTGTACTACTACTACTACCACCACCTCTTCCTGCCTATATATAGCCGTCCTGCCCCACCTCTGGTTAGTGTGACTTTGTAAATGGTCCAAGTCGGACTGAAACGTCGTCGTAAGATAAGATAAGATTTCGGTTGGATTTTTAACCCCGGAGGGTTAGTCACCCAGGATAACCCAAGAAAGTCAGTGCGTCATCGAGGACTGTCTAACTTATTTCCATTGGGGTCCTTAATCTTGTCCCCCAGGATGCGACCCACACCAGTCGACTAACACCCAGGTACCTATTTGCTGCTAGGTGAACAGGACAACAGGTGTAAGGAAACGTGTCGAAATGTTTCCACCCGCCGGGAATCGAACCCGGGCCCTCCGTGTGTAAAGCGGGAGCTTTAGCCACCAGGCGGGTTATTTGTGTATGAGTTCCATATTAATAAGGTACTGGTAGAATTCCTAGCACTTCGCCAGATTCCATACTAGAAACAATGATTAATGTTGGTTGAATAGGTTGTCAGTGCTGGGGGTGTCCAGCTCTCGAGGATTATGCACAGGCATAAGTGACAGAAGGGAGTCAACTCAGCTAAAAGTTTTAGGTTGCATTCCCAGTGGTTCATTGATTCCTACACAGAAAGCAGTTTTTCATTCAAAACATTATCACTCGGTAATATATGGGCTTCATTCCCTAAATTGAATTAAAATTTACTGTAAGGCTTTCAGTGTTTCATTATGCAGTATACGTATATAGAAGAACATCTATTTTTTTCTTATTTTTAATACATACGGTAGACTGTCGACTAAGACGTGATCATCCAGAACATTTTCAATGTATGACAGTTGCAAAATTGTGGCATTTTTTGATCAAAACTCCATGAAGTTTATGATGGTGCAAGTTTAGGGGTGGGGTGAGGGGAATATGGAGTGCCACAGGATCGGACTGCGCATCTTTCTTCTTCATCTTGTCGGCAGCCAGCCAGTGGGACAGACCATCATCTTGACGAGGGAGGCCTAGTCACACTTTAATGTACACAACCTTTCGTGCGTCAGTGCTCCATGCATGCGTGTGCCATGCCATACTTAGCTTTGTGAAGTTTTCATTGATCTTGGATCTTTTCAACTTCATATCTTGTGTCTGCATCGTAACTATGGCACCCATAGGAATGTAAGTGATGCTGGAAGTGGCAAGAAGTGCCTTGGTGTTATGAAGAAAATTGAGAGATTATATAAGCCTAAAAGAGGTACATGTGTGGTGGAGATGGCAGGAGCCTATGGTGTTAGTGAATCATTAGTTTCAGTTAAAAGGAATGAGGCAGACAATGAGCTTGTGCAATGAGTAACCCAGGTTGTGACCTTCTGAAAAGAATGACAGTCACAACAGCTGAATAAGACAGAAAAATTATTGAATGAATAGATTGAGCAAAAAAACAAGAAAGGTGCACCACTTAATTTCATTTTAAGGGAAAAAGCCTTAGAATACTATAAAACAGTGTGTGTGATGAGGAAAGAAAGTTCGAACAAAAGTGTGTTTTAGCACAGGCTGGTTCCACAAGTTCAAGTTATGTAATGGCTGCATAATAAGTTTTCTGGAGAAAGTGCTTCAGCTGACTGCACAGTTTCATGGAATTTTCCTGCTGAATTTAAGGAATTTTTTTCCGATGGTAGTTGCAAGCCGCTGTAAGTGTTGAATGCTTGCTTAATTGGAAGAGGATGCTATCAAGAACTTACATCAGTCAGCAAGAGAAAAGTGCACCGGGATTCAAGGCAGAAGAGGTTCGCTTCATTTTCCTTCTTTGCAGTAATGCATCAGGCAATTTTTAAGTGTAAACCCATCTTTATTTACCGCTCAAAGACTCCATGTAAATGAAACCACCTGGTGGCCTGGTGGTTAACGCTCTCGCTTCACACGGTGAGGGCCTGGGTTCGATTCCCAGCCAGAGTAGAAACATTGGACGTGTTTCTTTCCACCTGTTGTCTATGTTCCCCATCAGTAAAATGGGTACCTGGGTGTTAGTCGACTGGTGTGGGTCGCATCCTGGGACACTGACCTAAGGAGGCCTGGTCACAGACCGGGCCGCGGGGGCTTTGACCCCCAGAACTCTCTCCAGGTAAACTCTCTCCAGGTAAAACCAATTCTTTGGAGGTCAAACCAGTCAGAATGCATGACAGGAATTACTTATTAACTGGTTTAGTGTCACTTTGTTCCTGAAGTCATTTTACCTGCATTGCAAGAACATTACATTGAAGGTTCTCTTCACTTTTGATAATTCCTTTACTCATCCAGAGGCTTTGTTGCATGTGCATCCACATTTAAAAGTTGCGTTTTTATTACCAAATATAACATCTTTAATACAACCACTGGATTGTGGGCTTATTATAAGTGCATGGAACAAAGTTTCCAAAGTTGTGTTCACTGCAGGCTGGGGAAACTTACAGCCTAGTGTGGTGAATATTCACAGGTTTTCCTTCTCATTAGAGCCAGGTGCAGGAAATTGTTCGCCTGGCAAGGAGATTACCAGGTGAGGGCTTTGAAGATGTACAGGAAGATGTTAATGAGTTTTTAAAAGAAAATTACAAAGACTGAAGTTCACGGAAAATGTTGGCAGAGCTGAATGCCCAGATACAAGGGAGGAATATAACAAGAGGAAGATAAGAAAGAACCTGAAGAAAACAGTTAACATTGCAACAGTTATATGAGCAATTCCATATTATTGGTAAAGTTGCAGACTCGCTCTGAAAAGGACCCTGACAAATCTAGAAACACTGCTCTGAGCAGGGTCTAGAGCAGCTAAGGCTTTTTCCATCAGCTGTATAAAGTACTGCAGGGTAAAGTGACCAAAGAGACATTTACAGAATTTCTTACTACAGTACAACCAGAGCCTCAACTGTCGACTTCATCTAATGATCCATAATCTTCCACCTTAGCCCAGTAGGGCCACTGTGTCTCCACTTGCAAAATCATTGACATTCACAAGCAGTCACAATTTAAGATAAGAAATATTATTTATGTAACATTTGTAGCCTTAAGCAATGTATTAGCCATAATGCATCATGACAGTCAATTACAATTACATAATAATTTTTCTTTTATAATTTTGATACCTAGAAAGTTTGCCATTTTTTAGAGGGCCTGATGAACATAAGTATTTTTCGGTATGTTCTTCATTTTGTTATAGCTGATTTTTATTAGATGCCATTTCCAAGAATGTAACTACATACCATCTTAATCAACAGTCAACTGTATTAGCTATCAGATACAGTAGTTTTAGTTTTTGATGCAATTTTGTTGGCTTTTCAGGTGAAAACGAATCTGGTAAAACAACTCTAATTGCAAAACTACAGGGTAATGAAGATCCAAAAAAAGGCTCTGGTCTAGAGTATGCATATATAGATGTAAGGGATGAATACAGAGATGGTAAGTTTAGTATATAATACATTTATACTTTGTTCATGTGAAATGGAATTTGAAGATGGTGCTACTACTGTGTATGTGCAGCTCTAATAATATTGATTAAAGAGTGCCACTGAAATTTACATCTAAAACTGTCAAATTAAATTCTACAGACCACACAAGGCTCAGTGTGTGGGTGCTTGATGGAGACCCTAAACATGCAGAGCTCTTAGAATTTGCTGTTAATGCAGACAATCTAGAACATACGTTAGTCCTGCTGACTGTCTCAATGACAGTGCCTTGGGCCATCATGGACCAGCTTCATACGTGGGCATCCACTCTCCAGGATCACATAGACAAGCTTAATCTTGATCCTGACAAGTTTAAGGAACAGCAGGACAGAAGTAAGAGCTCTGTTTTTCAAAATTTCAAATGGGTAGATGTATATTATAACCAATTCTTTGTGAGTGTGCATTAAGTTTTTTTACATGTAGGAATTTTTCCTTTTCAGTTTAAGCAATACTTCTTGTATATCTTTAGTAAATTGTCCAAGATTCTTTGCTTGGATTTTCTGTTGTATGATTGAGGGATTGACCTTGTGGCTTTTAAGTTGAGATTCTTAAGGGTAACAAAACAAATATTCGGTTCAACTCTTGCATAAATTGTTTCATGCTTGCTTTGAGGAAAAGTGATGCAGGAAATGTATGTGGGAAGAATGAAGCTAATAACACTGGCTGAAAGAATTCACTTGATAGTGGTTCAGGACGGACTGAAAGGTTATTGAAAATTTCTTCAGGTTTAGGGAATAAAGAAACATAAGTTGGAAACTAGAAACAGTGATATAGGAAAACAAAGAAGGAAGGAAATATTTTTAAAAATAATTCATTGCAGTGTGAAGGTGGAAAGAATATAGCTGAAGTGGTGCAGTGGCAGATTAAAATAGGGTAAAAGAAGCAATTTTTCCAGTGCTGCTATGCATAAAGGGCCACAAGACTAATTTTTTATATAAAAGTGTTAATAGAAAAAAGTAATTCTTAATTTTGATTTGTGTAAATTTATTATGTATTATTTTGAGTGTTTAATAATTAGATTCATGTATAAATAAAGTACAGTACATGTATGTGTGTGTGTGTGTGTGTGTGTGTGTATATATATATACAGTGGACCCCCGGTTTACGATATTATTTCATTCCAGAAGTATGTTCAGGTGCCATTACTGAACGAATTTGTTCCCATAAGGAATATTGTGAATTAGATTAGTCCATTCCAGACCCCCAAACATACACATACAAACGCACTTGCATAAATACACGTATATAATTGGTCGCATTGGGAGCTGATCATAAAGCGGGGGTCCAAAATAAATAAATTAAATTAAATAAATTAAATAAATAAATAATGTCGTGCCGAATATGTAAAACTGGTCAATTAGCAAGAACTCGTTTAAAATTAAGTCCTTTCTAAAATTTTCTCTTATACGTTTAAAGATATATTTTTTTCATTAATGTTAATGTAAAAATTTATAATTTTGCACCAAAAGGAACTTAGAAAACTTACCTAACCTTATTATATTTATTTTACCCTAACCCAACTAGATATATTTTAAATTTGTTTACAATAATTTAATACTAAACAAACACAGTGAAATATATTTTTTTCGTTAGGTTCTGAATGATTTTGGCGAAATTATTGCATACACAAATTTTCACTTGGCTTGTATGGCAAGATGAGCGTTGCTATTTAAGCCAAGAACGCAAGTTCTGCCTATTCGGCACTAACATACATACATACATACATACATACAATTTTTTTTTTTTCTTCCAGTTTGGAGGGATATGTTGTGTATCTTTATATGTATATGCTTCTAATTTGTTGTATTCTGGGCACCTCTGCAAAAGCAGTGTTTGTGTGAGTGAGGTGAAAGTGTTGAAAAATGATGAAAGTATTTTCTTTTTGGGTCACCCTGTGTAGGTGGGAGACGGCCGACTTGTTAAAAAAAATAAAAATAAAGCGCGCGCGCGCACACACACATGTACGTACGTAAGTAAACCATGAAATAGGGTAAATCTTTGATTTTTCTGTGTAAAGATGAATTCAAAATGGAAGTGTAATATAGGAGTCCTGGGGATATAATTAATGAACAGAGGAAATGCGGAAATGCTTGTACAGTGGACTCTCGGCTAATGATATTTCATTTCAGACGTCTGTTTGGGTGCCATTACTGACCGAATTTGTTCCCATAAGGAATATTGTGAAATAGTTTAGTCCGTTTCAGACCCCCAAAAATTCACGTACAAAAGCACTTACAAAAATACACTTACATAACTGGTCGAGTTGGGAGCTGATCGTTAGTCGAGGGTCCACTGTATTTGGAATGTCTGCAGTGTTTATTTTGGATTTTTTAAATTTTTGCATAAAATTGACCAAATTACAGACTTCTGCACACTTTATAGGGAAATTTTGATAGTTTAATGGGTGGTTTCTTGTGCTCAGTCAATAGAAGGGACGATATACTACCAAAATAGCTAAGAATTTGATAGAATTGAGCAGTGGAATTGGCCTAAAGTAGGTCTAAAATTCAGCAAAATCACTGATGCCTAAATTGTGCCCAGACCACAAACTGTGCTTGGGTAATTCCCCAAGGTTTCCATAAAATTTTGTATTTTTTCGTGTGTCTGCCTACAGAAAGATTCTCTACCATTACAGAAGAAAAAAAAATATTTGAAAAATGTGGATGCTGGGAGCTTTTTCAGTTTCAAGGTTTGGACAATGATAGATAATTTTATTTTGATAGGTCTTGTCTAAATTATGGACTTTGTCTTCTGGTTTCCTAATATCAGAGGTCTTTCTAACAGTTCTTTATTCCCAAGCCAAGTGGGTGTTAGTGGCCTGTTCATATTCTCGTATTTCTATTCATTTGTTGTGCAGTGTGCTCTTTATTGTTGACGTTTATGCATTTTGCATGTACCTAATGAACAGTACCATATATGGGAGAAAGGTTGTCCCCTCTTTTAAAAGTTTCATGGGTGACCAAGGCAAGTGTAGTCATTTTCTGTAGAAAGTTAATTTTGAAAATAAACATTGCATGAATAAATTTTGTATGCGCTACACATTTTTCATTGGTATATACATATTATTTTTTTGTTAAATAATTTGGTATGTCTATTGTAAACTTAACAGTTTTTTCTCTGCATTTGTAAAAGTGCATTTAGTAGTGTTCTCAAAGTTGCTTTAATTTACTTTTTCATATAATAGTAACTAATACATATAACTTAGTTTATTTTTTCTGCCCCTAGGTATATTTAATCTTCCTCTAACATTCTTATCTGCAATATTGTTTATTTCTGTTCTCTATCTTCAGTGTATGCTACTTGTAGGTTTTTTAGTTCTTTTTTCCATGAGCTTGCAGCAAAAATAATTTTTTATTCAAAATATGTTTAGTGAAAATATACTCTGTGTATAGTATATGGCACATTGCATATTACCCAAATTTCAAGTATAGATTTCTGGAAAACAATTCAGTTCTTACTTTTCATTTAGGCTAGTTTTTGTGTTTTTACTGCACTGCTTTTAATTGTTATATGATGACCCCTCTCATTATACATGACAAATATTTGCAGACACCTATTGTTTTACATTAGTTTTACGTTCTCTTACTCTCTCCATGATAAATTACTGTATTTTAACAAATAAAAAGGCACAATACCATGACTGGAACAATACACAAATACCCGTATATGAGAGAATAAAGCCTGTAATAATTTACTGCCTTACACTACAGAAAAATTAAGCTAGATAATCCAATAGTTATTCTAGATCACACTCGTTGCCTATGACTGCTCTTTCCTTGCAATTCTTAATTTTAATTACACTATAATTAGATATTAATTTTTTTTATTTTTAAATCAAATTTCTTATTACTAATAAACATTAACAAATCATTGCCCTTTATTGATGTGTTGATTCTTTTTTTGGCTTGTATAAAACATTGTTGCATTACTACATTCTTATAATGCCTTTGTTAGTACAGTATTTGTAATGTTCATATATGGTAATTTGGGATTCAGTTAGCTGCTTTAGTTTTAGAACAAGCTTCAGACAATTTTCTCACTTATGAATGTTTTCTTTGTCCTGTTCAAATTAGTTATGTATTTAGCCACTAATTACTCTTAAAAGGAAAGTGCTGTAAATTTTGTTAATGTAATCTTGGTGTATGTTTACAAGTAGTTAGTCTTTCATAAATTGCACAGATGATGATTAACCCTTTGACTGTTTTGGTCGTATATATACTCAAAAATTCTAGCGGCTTCAAATCAAGCAGGAGAAAGCTGGTAGGCCCACATGTGAGAGAATGGGTCTATGTGGTCAGTGTGCACCATATAAAAAAAATCCTGCAGCACGCAGTGCATAATGAGAAAAAAAAACTGTGTTTTTGGATTAAAATGCCGGCTTTGTGGTGTATTTTTGTATGGTTTTTATGATTATATTCTCGTTTCTGTAGTCACATTTGATAGAATGGAAAACATATTATAGAAATAGAGGTGATTTTGATTGGTTTTACTAGGGGAAATGTTTGATTTTTACCGATATTCAAAAGTAACCAAATGATGTCATTGTCCAGTAAATGTCCAACTAGCCATGCTAATATGCAGTCATGAATGGGTTCATGTTATTTATACAATTATTACAATATTGCAGTAGTCTGCATAACAGTAAATCATCTATTTTTTGTTTAAATAAAAATTCAAAGTAGAAAGCAAGAGTAATATCAGAGGGGCCTGGAGATGTGATTGATGAGCAAAGAAAATGTTATTTTAGACCCAGGAATGTCTGCATTGTTCATTTTGGACCCTATTTTGAAATTGGCATATTTTTTAATTTGCACGAAATTGGCCAAAGCCAATTTCTGACCACTTTATTGGGTAGTTGAAATAGGTAAATGGACAGTTTCTTGTACTCAATCGATAGAACAAATGGAGTTCTAAAGAAATAGTGATGAGTTTGGTCATCTGGAAGAATGGAATTAGCTGAAAATAGGGCTCAAAGTGGGCGAAATCGCCGATTCATAAATATCGCCGAGGTCACTAACTTCATGAGCGTAATTCCATAAGTTTTCAATCAGATTTGGTACTTTTGGTGTCATTACCATCGGGAAAAGATTCTCTATCATTTCATAAGAAAAAAAATAATTTTTTTTTTCCAAATATTTTGCGACACCAGGAGACACCTCAGGATTTGGGGTTGCGACAGTCAAAAGGTTAACTAGCAGTCCACTTTGTGGCTTGAAATTTATTGTATTCTTTGTAATTGCAGTTGTAAAAAACAAAAAATTTCAAGAAAGCCATGGATTTAGAAAGGGAAGAAAGTATATGGATAAAGTATGCATTGAAATACTATAGGCATTCATGTTTTGGAGAAAACATATGTTAGGGTTGGTAGGAAGTAATTTGGCAAGAAATGCAAATGCATTCCATGCAGTAGTTAGCGAGTTGTCGACAAATGTAAAGCATTTTAACCCTTTCAGGGTCCAAGGCCCAAATCTGGAGTCACGCACCAGTGTCCAAGATATTTAAAAAAAAAAATTTGTTATTTTTTCTTATGAAATCGTAGAGAATCTTTTCGTGAAGGTAATAAAACAAAAAGTACGAAAATTGGTGGAAAATTGACGAAATTATGCTCTCGCGAATTTTGATGTGTCAGCGATATTTACGAATCGGCGATTTTGCCGACTTTGACTCCCATTTTAGGCCAATTACATTATTCCAATCAACCAATTCTTAGCTATTTCACTAATATTACTTCTATTCTATCGATTGAGCACAAGAAATCGCCAAGTCAACTGTTTCAACTACAAAATAAAGTGATCGGAAATTGTTAATTTGGCCAATTTAACACAAAGTTCAAAATATTCCAATTTCAAAATAGGGTCCAGAATGAACAATGTAGGCATTCCTGGCACTAAACTAACATTTCCTCTGTTCATTAGTTATGTTTTGAGGCTTTACAAATAAATTCCATTTTGATTTTTTATTCACATAATGAATTTTTATTCACACCAAAAAATAGAAGATTTACTGTTATGCAATACTGTAATAATTGTATAAATATCATCACCATATTTGTGAATGTATATTAGACCCACCAGCTGATGTGTATTAGACGTGTGAGGTCGTTTGTTTACTCTTGAATATCGGCAAAAATTTAACATTTCCGCTACTTTGAGCTCAGTTTCAAGCCATTTCCAATGCTAAAACCAATCAAAATCATCTATATTTCTGTAATATGTCTTCCATTCTATCAAATGAGACCAAGAAATCGCAAATACAACTATAAAAAACATACGAAAAAACACTGCAAAGTTGCTGTTTTAATCGAAAAATCATGATTTCATTTTTTTTCTCTCATTATGCACAGTGTGCTGCAGGATCTGTTTTATGTGGTGCACACATACCACATAGATGTATTCTCTCATATCTAGGCCCAAATGTACCACTCACAGTTTATCAGAGTGAGCTGAGCTCATGGCGTAGATCTACGGTTTGGACCCTGAACGTAAAGCCGTAGATCTACGGGACGGACCCTGAAAGGGTTAACAAATGAAGCAAAACATATTAAAAGTGTAGGGTGGAGAATTTCAAGTGAAATTAGGATTTTGATAAGGATGTTGGATGCCTATCTTGACTTTTAATGTTTAGGTGAGGGATTAACCCTTTGACTGTCACAAGCCCCTTTCTGAAACTGTCATTCTGTGTCAAAAAATTTTTGGAAAAAAAAAAAAAAAAAAAAAATTTTCTTATGAAATGATAGAGAATCTTTTCCTGATGGTAATGACACCAAAGTACAAAATTTGGTTGAAAACTCACGGAATTGCACTCCCGCAAAGTTAGCGGTCTCGGCGACATATACGCATCGGCGATTTCGCCGACTTTGAGCCCTGTTTTTGGCCAATTCCGTTGTTCCAGTTGACCAAACTCATAGATAGTTCTTTAGAACTCCATTTTTTTCTATCAATTGAGTACAAGAAACTGCCCATTTACTGATTTGAACTACCCAATACAGTTGTCAAAATTTGGCAATTTGGCCAATTTCACACAAATTGAAAAAGATGCCAATTTCAAAATAGGGTCCAGAATAAACAATGTAGACATTCTTGGCACTAAAATAACATATCCTCTGTTCATTAGTGATGTCTCTAGGCCCCTCTTGTATTACTATTGCTTTCTGTTTTGATTTTTTTATTCATATAAATAATACAAAATTTACTGTTATGCGGACTAGTGCATTATTGTAAAAATGGTATAAATAATATCAGTGCACTAGTGAAAGAATGTTAGACTCCCCAGTTGATGTGTATTGGACGTGTGGTGTGATTTGCTTACTCTTCAACATTGGTAAAAATCTAACATTTCTGCTACTTGAGCTCAATTTCAAGGTCGTTTTCATCGTGAACCTAATCAAAATCCTCTATTTCTGCAATATGTTTTCCATTTTATCACGTGAGACCATGAAAACGAGAATACAACAATAAATACTATACGAAAATACACCTCAAAGTCAGCGTTTTAATCCAAAAAAATGGTCAGTTTTTTTTTTCTCATTATGCACTGCGTGCTGCAGGATTTCTTTGTGGTGCACACTGACCACACAGACCCATTCTCTCACATGTGGGCCTACCAGCCTTCTCTTGCTTGATTTTAAGCCGCTAGAATGATTGAGTATACTACTATATACATCCTAAACACTGGCTCACAAGACGTATATATACGACCAAAACAGTCAAAGGGTTAAGGGAAGTTGTTATATGAGTAGTGCTATTGGGAAATTTGGAGAAGCTGCAGAAAAGAGTAGAGGAATATGGGTGAGTATGAAAGAAAAGATAATACAGTGGACCCCCACATACCGTTGGCATCACATAACGTTAAATCCGCATTCCGATACATTTTATCGCTAAGATTTTGCCTCGTGTACCGCTAAAAAACCTGCTCAACGCTATTCATCCGAGACGCGTCTAATGTGCGGCCTGAGCCAGCCTCACATGTTCCACCAGTGGCATTGTTTACCAGCCAGCCTCCGCGGTAACATCCAAGCATACAATCGGAACATTTCATATTATTACAGTGTTTTTGGTGATTTTATCTGCAAAATAAGTGACCATGGGCCCCAAGAAAGCTTCTAGTGCCAACCCTACAGGAATAAGGGTGAGAATTACTATAGAGATGAAGAAAGAGATCATTGCTAAGTATGAAAGTGGAGTGCGTGTCTCCGAACTGGCCAGGTTGTATAGTAAACCCCAATCAACCATCGCTACTATTGTGTCCAACAAAACGGCAATCAAGGAAGCTGTTCTTGCCAAAGGTTCAACTGTGTTTTCGAAACATAGATCGCAAGTGATGGAAGATGTTGAGAGACTCTTATTGGTGTGGATAAATGAAAAATAGATAGCAGGAGATAGCATCTCTCAAGTGATCATAAGTGAAAAGGCTAGGAAGTTGCATGAGGATTTAATTAAAAAAATGCCTTCAACTAGTGATGTGAGTGAATTTAAGGCCAGCAAAGGTTGGTTTGAGAGATTTAAGAAGCGTAGTGGCATACATAGTGTGATAAGGCATGGTGAGGCTGCCAGTTCGGACCACAAAGCAGCTGAAAAATATGTGCATGAATTCAAGGAGTACATAGACAGTGAAGGACTGAAACCTGAACAAGTGTTTAATTGTGATGAAACAGGCCTGTTTTGGAAGAAAATGCCAAGCAGGACCTACATTACTCAGGAGGAAAAGGCACTCTCAGGACATAAGACAGGCTTACTCTGTTGATGTGTTCCAATGCTAGTGGTGATTGCAAAGTGAAGCCTTTATTAGTGTATCACTCAGAAACTCCCAGAGCGTTCAGGCAAAATAATATCCTCAAGGCTAATTTGTGTGTGCTGTGGAGGGCAAACAGTAAGGCATGGGTCACTAGGGACTTTTTCTATGACTGGTTACACCAAGCATTTGCCCCCAATGTGAAAGATTACCTAACTGAAAAGAAATTAGACCTTAAGTGCCTCCTGGTGTTAGACAATGCCCCTGGTCATCCTTCAGACGTGGCAGAGCGAATTTATGGGGACATGAGCTTCATTAAGGTGAAGTTTTTGCCTCCTAATACCACTCCTCTCCTGCAGCCCATAGACCAGCAGGTTATTGCAAACTTCAAAAAACTGTACACAAAAGCTCTGTTTGAAAGGTGCTTTGTAGTGACCTCAGAAACTCAGTTGACTCTAAGAGAGTTTTGGAGAGAGCACTTTAATATCCTCAATTGTGTAAACCTTATAGGTAAGGCTTGGGAGGGAGTGACTAAGAGGACCTTGAACTCTGCTTGGAGGAAATTGTGGCCACAATGTGTAGACCAAAGGGATTTTGAAGGGTTTGAGGCTAACCCTGGGAATCCTATGCCAGTTGAGGAATCCATTGTGGCATTGGGAAAGTCCTTGGGGTTGGAGGTTAGTGGGGATGATGTGGAAGAGTTGGTGGAGGAGGACAATGAAGAACTAACCACTGATGAGCTGCTAGATCATCTTCATCAGCATGAGGCCAGACCTGAGGAAACTGCTTCGGAGGAGGGGAGAGAGAAATTGAAGAAGTTGCCTATTTCAAAGATTAAGGAAATGTGTGCAATGTGGCTTAAAGTGCAAACCTTTTTTGATGACAATCACCCTAACACAGCTATTGCAAGGAACGGGCGGTACAGGCCTCTATGGACAGATATGTTGTGCGACAGAAGTCCAGTGACTCTGAAGCTGGTCCTAGTGGCATTAAAAGAAGAAGGGAAGTAACCCTGGAAAAGGACTTGACACCTCAAGTCTTAACGGAAGGGGATTCCCCTTCTGAACACTAAGACTCTCTCCTCCTCCCATCTCATCAATCATCACCAGATCTTCAATAAAGGTAAGTGTCATGTAACTGTGCATGTCTTTTTCAGTTTGTGTGTATTAAAATTAATGGTATAAACCTTGGTAATAAATACCGACAAGTTGGTTTAGAAAGACACGTAAGCAAACACTGTAACATATTTATTAGAAAACGTTTCGGTCCTGGGACCTTGATCACAAGGTGATCAAGGTCCCAGGACCGAAACGTTTTCTAATAAATATGTTATAGTGTTTGCTTACGTGTCTTTCTAAACCATTAAAATTAATATTTCATGTGGTAAAATTTTTTTTTTTTCATACTTTGGGGTGTCTTGCACGGATTAATTTGATTTCCATTATATCTTATGGGGAAAATTCATTCGCATAACGATAATTTCGCATAACAATGAGCTCTCAGGAACGGATTAATATCGTTATGCAGGGGTTCACTGTACAGCTAAGTTTCGATTAGTGTGATTAATGAATCCTGTGAAGTGGTTGTATTATTCAGTCGCACTGTTCAAATTATATGCAAGTTTTGGACAATTTGAAGATTTTGGGCGGAACTAGCATCAATTTCAACTTGCTAATCGAGTCCTAACTGTAAAAGCAGTAAAGTAAGTGGCTAGAACAAGTAGAAATACAGTATAAGGAATGGAGGATTAGCACAGCAGCATTTGATAAAGAAGATTGTTTACGCATTCTTTCAGTTATTGCCGATTATCTCAGTGGCTTCTTTATTGTCAGTATGTCTTTTGTTTTCTTTAGATCAGTTGCACATTATTTGGAATCTCGTAAAGTTTTTAGATTGTCAAGGATTTAAGTGAAGATGACACTGTTCCAGTTCTCTCTCTCTCTCTCTCTCTTGTTCCCTTATTCAATGTAGACACAGATCATAGCACTGTATCCTTCACAGATATTAGAATTTGTTTGAGAATAGCATCCACAGAGGATACAGCAAACCTCTTATCCAACATAAACCGAGTCTTCTAGTGGTCCGCAGAAAACAGTGTGTTAAATGAATAATTTTACTTAAATAAAACTCGAGACTGGTTTGATGCTCTTGTTTGTCAAGGAAAAATTAGTGGTAAATTCTTGAATATACAATAGAATTCCTATTTTCCAAAATACATAGTCTAAACTTGAGCCTCTTTGAAAGTTGGAGTCAGAGCTGAGAAAATGACGGTAGTAATATAAAATATAATAAAGGTTTGATGCATAAACCATTAATTATTATGGGGGTTGGAGAAGGTGTGCTATTAGTAGATTTAGTTTGGGTACTTGAGTGGTTTAGGTGTATTATATATGGATTCATCTCATGTCCAGTTCTGCAAGACTGGGAATTGGGCTAAAGCTTGGTGAGCAGACACTGCTTGACCTCTGGCACTATCTGAAGATGGATACCAACAGCATCTTGAATGGTAGCTTGTTTGGGTGGCTTTGGTGTCCTTTCATTAAGCTAGTGTGGCAAGAGGACACTGCTTGATCTCTGCCATTGTCTAGATGCTTTAATGGTAGCTTGTTTGCATTTTGGATTTTACTGAAGTTTGGATATCAATTTCATGAAGTGTGCATTAGTAAAGTTAAGTTGTCTCCATGAGTTTTGAGTGACATTTGAGGTGTGCCTCTGCCTGTTTTCACACTAGTGTCCATATCCTCTTCCTCAGGGTCTTGTGAGGAAACAGGGCTAAGGACCATATTCATGATTTGCACATCTGCCCTTGACTTGTGTATTGAAGTATGTGCATCATACTAGCCATTCATCATTGTCATCCAATTGTACAGTGGCAAGATAACTGAATCATCAGTGGACATGGAGACACTGTGAGGTACTTGAAAGTGCACTGCACCAGCTCAGAGTTTCATTGATCAGTCTTCTTGAAGGCACCTTTTGGAACACCTGAAACTCTTCCTTTTCATTTTTCTCACTGTCAACAAGCATTACAGCAGGCCATAGTTCCTACAAGGCCCTCTCTAATGTTGCTGGTTAAACCACTTTTCAAGTCCTAGAAACATCCCAGATGACATTCTTAATTGTAAATGTCTTTATTAACGATTGTATCTCACCTTCATGGTTGGCCAGGTTCCTTTCTCCTACAGTTGTATGAGAAGTTAAAGTGGGCAGTAAGTAAGTTGCAAATGTAACAGCAGGCCATAATTGAGCAGCATGTGGATGTTACCTATATCTGGAAGCAAGATTGTCTTTACTGTACTTGGCGTCCCAGTACTCCTAAAATGACTTTTCACTGATGGCACAAAGGTATGGTAGAACCAATCTGAAAAATCTTGGTGTCTGTTCAGACATTATTCAGAGCTTGGTGAGCTCCAGGGATGCTCGAAACACCCATAAGTTCTCTGGAGTTCATGCCTTGCCCACCACCAGTAAATTTAAACAGCGTTTTCCTGCAGCATTCAAATGCTGCAGGAAAACTTTTGTTTGAAAATACGTACACTCTTGCTTTGCACTTCTGGTGCTGAAGTATGAAGTGTCAAATCAGAAAGAGGCCTGTCTTATGAGCTTTGTGGATCTACTCTACATTAACCCTTTGAGGGTCGGTCATGTACATGTACGTCTTCACAGCCAGGGTCGGTCATGTACATGTACGTCTTCACAGCCAGGGTCGGTCATGTACATGTACGTCTTCACAGCCAGGGTCGGTCACGTACTTATATGCCAAAATTCTAGTGCCTTCATATCTGGTGGAAGAAATCTGTTAGGCCTACATATGAAAGAATGGGTCTGTGTGGTCATTGTGCGCAGCATAAAAAATCCTGCAGTATGCAATGCATAATGAGAAAAAAAAACTCCGTGTTTTTGGTTTAACCCGTAAACGGTCCAAACGTATATATACGTTTTTTCAACATTTGAAAGTATGTAAAAAAAGTAGATCTTTTTGTTTTTTTACATTTGAAAATGTGTAAAAAACTTTGATCTACTTTTTTTTTGTTATATTTGAAAATATGTAAAAAAAAGCGTAGATCTACTTTTGTAGCACTACATATGTGAATGTAGATCTGCTTGGACTGTTTACGGGTTAAAATGGCGAATTTGCAGTGTATTTTCATATGGTATTTATGGTTGTATTCTCTTTTTCGTGGTCTCATTTGATAGAATGGAAGATATATTACAGAAAAATAGAGATGATTTTGATTGGTTTCATGAAAAGTACTTTGAAATTGAGCTCTAATTAGCGGAAATGTTCGATTTTTGCCGATGTTCAAGAGCAAACAAATCACGCCACGTGTCCAATGCATGTCAACTGATGAGTCTAGTGTTCTTTCACAAATGTGCTGATATTATTTATTCCATTTTTACAATAATGCAGTAGTCTGCATAACAGTAAATCGTCTATTTTTTGTGAGAATGAAGATTCAAAACGGAAAGCAAGAGTAATATTAGAAAGGCATGGAGACACGACTAATGAACAGAGAAAATGTTATTTTAGTGTCTGGAATGTTTGTCTTGTTTATTCTGGATGCTATTTTGAAATTGGCATCTTTTGAAATTTGTGTGAAATTGGCCAAATTGCCAATTTCTGACCACTGTATTGGGTAGTTGAAATTGGTAAATGGGTGGTTTCTTGTACTCATTTGATATAACATATGAAGTTCTAGCATAATAGCTATGATTCTAGTCAACTGGAATGTTGAAATTGGCCGAAAATAGGACTCAAAGCGGGCGAAATCACCAATGCATAAATATCATTGAGACTGCTAACTTTGCGAGAGCATAATTCCGTAAGTTTTCCATCAAATTTCATACTTTTGGTGTCATTACCATTGGGAAAAGGTTCTCTGTCATTTCACAAGAAAAAATCTGTGCATGAAAATCACTTCGCACAAAAGTGGAAGACTCAGCAGGAGATGCAACATCCCCCCAATGAAAAGCAAGGGTGCCCTGAGTACACTGAGACAACACAGCAAGTGTCAGAGGCCCAGAACTGTTCAGCTGCCTCCCAGCATACATTAGGGGGGGGGAGGGGATTACCAATAGAGCCCTGGCTGTCTTCAAGGACAGGCATCTCAAGTCAGTACCTGACCAGCCAGGCTGTGATTCGTACGTTGGTTTACATGTGGTCAGCAGTAACAGTTTGGTTGATCAGGCCCTGATCTACCATGAGGCCTGGTCACTGACCAGGCCATAGGGCATTGGTCCATGAAAACCTCGCTGGGTATACTCCAGGTATATCACCATTTACACTATCACTGTTTTGCCAGAGGCATTCAGATACAACAGTTTAAATGTTCCTCTAAACAGCAAATACAGTGGAACCTCAAATATCGAACTTTCTTCGGTCCAGAAGGCTGTTCGAGTGCCACTACCGAACGAATTTATTCCCATCAGGAATAATGTAAATTAGATTAGACCATTTAAGACCCTCAAAAATACACTTATAAAAGCACTTACAAAAATACACTTACATAATTGGTTGAGTTGGGAGCGGTTCGATTTTTGAGGTTCCACTGTATCCCTAAACCCCCTCCTTTAGAGTTCAGGCACTGTACTTTCCACCTCCAGGATTCAAGCCTGGTTTTCCTGAATCCCTTCATAAAATATTACCTTGCTCACACTCCAGCAGTTTGTCAAGAACCAAAAGTCATTTGTCTCCACCCATGAGTATAGTAATAATATTAAGACACCTCTGCTCATACTGTAGTATTGTGCTTTCACTACCTGCATAATATTATGGGGAAACTTTTGTCCTTTAATTACCAGGAACCATTCTAAGGGTATAATGCTGTCGAACACTGCTTGAAAGAAAAAAAAAATTACCAACAGTATCCAACAAGCTGCTCTGGTTGTGGCAGATGAAAACGCTACCATAGTGACAGATATCTGTCTGATTTTGGAAACTTCATGTAGTGTATTTACAAATAGGCTTTAATATTACAAATGATTGGAAGATGTAGTTGTAAATTTTAGAATCTTATCTGTATTAAAAAAAATCATATAATGCTGTAATACAGCATTGTCGTATGCCAAAGAAAGTTAACAACTATCTCAGTTGTTAACTTGAGAAAAATATAAATCTAGTATCTTGATTCAAGAAGACAGGAATACATGCAGGACAGAGACTACCTAATTTTTACAGATTTTGGGAGCTATATTTCTGGATTTTTCATGTGCTGTCTCCCCAAGTGATGCCTTTCTCTGATGAGAAATCTTCATATCTAACTTATTGAATATTTCCATTTATTAGCCAGATCCTGGTTACTGTTCCAGACACAGGTGGTGCATGTGTGTGTGTAGTGTTCACAGCTCACATCTTCATGTTGACTAATGCAAATATATGATTTTATTAATATACTGTCCCAGCTAAATTAGAGAGACACTGTTACAGGGGGGCATTGTTGAAGGAAAAATCTTTCCATGGTAAGTGGCACCATCTTAAATATGGGGCAAACACAGTGTATGTATCAAAGTAGTCTTTAAATATTTGTGTGTAAATTTGTGAACGTTTTAAGTGTGGTAAATGAACTTTCAAGATCTTTCAGAAGTTTTTTTTATACCAAGTGCTATACCTGACTTTAATGAATTTGTTCCCATATTCCATCTGCTGCAGAAGAAAAGAAATTTTGTGCAAATAAACTTCAACCATTTCAACTTGCATGTTGATTCACTAAATACCCATAGAAGGAAGGTGGCGATAATGAAAGGATTTGAAATTCTGTACTTAAATTTAATTTATTTTGAATTATTTACATTAATTTATGATAATCTCTTCATTTGATGTATTGTCAAGTGGCTTTCAGAATCATTCAAAAATGCTGTGTAACCAACACATCAAGCAGGATACAAAAGTTTGCCAGTCGGATTTTCTCACCAGTGATTTGTCCTGTGTTTAGTATGGAGCCATTAACCTTATTAATGGCTTATTGCTTTTACATTTCACTTGTTTTTTGTTCCTTTTCTGTTTATATATATATATAATATATATATATATATATATAATATATATATATATATATAATATATATATATATATATATATATAATATATATATATATATATATATATATATATATATATATATATATATATATATATATATATATATATATATATATAATATATATATATATATTATATATATATGTATTATATGTATAAATTATATATATATATATATATATATATATATATATATTATATAAATTATATATATATATATTATATATATATATATAATTATATATATAATTATATATATATATATATATTTTTTTTTTTCAACAAGTCGGTCGTCTCCCACCGAGGCAGGGTGACCCAAAAAAAAAAAAGAAAGAAAATCCCCAAAAAGAAAATACTTTCATCATCATTCAACACTTTCACCACACTCACACATTATCACTGCTTTTGCAGAGGTGCTCAGAATACAACAGTTTAGAAGCATATACGTATAAAGATACACAACATATCCCTCCAAACTGCCAATATCCCAAACCCCTCCTTTAAAGTGCAGGCATTGTACTTCCCATTTCCAGGACTCGAGTCCGACTATAAGAAAATAACCGGTTTCCCTGAATCCCTTCACTAAATATTACCCTGCTCACACTCCAACAGATCGTCAGGTCCCAAGTATCATTCGTCTCCATTCACTCCTATCTAACACGCTCATGCACGCTTGCTGGAAGTCCAAGCCCCTCGCCCACAAAACCTCCTTTACCCCCTCTTTCCAACCCTTTCGAGGACGACCCCTACCCCTCTTTCCTTCCCCTATAGATTTATATGCTTTCCATGTCATTCTACTTTGATCCATTCTCTCTAAATGACCAAACCACCTCAACAACCCCTCTTCTGCCCTCTGACTAATGCTTTTATTAACTCCACACCTTCTCCTAATTTCCACACTCCGAATTTTCTGCATAATATTTACACCACACATTGCCCTTAGACAGGACATCTCCACTGCCTCCAACCGTCTCCTCGCTGCTGCATTTACCACACAAGCTTCACATCCATATAAGAGTGTTGGTACTACTATACTTTCATACATTCCCTTCTTTGCCTCCATAGATAACGTTTTTTGACTCCACATATACCTCAACGCACCACTCACCTTTTTTCCCTCATCAATTCTGTGATTAACCTCATCCTTCATAAATCCATCCGCCGACACGTCAACTCCCAAGTATCTGCAAACATTCACTTCTTCCATACTCCTCCTCCCCAATTTGATATCCAATTTTTCTTTATCTAAATCATTTGATACCCTCATCACCTTACTCTTTTCTATGTTCACTTTCAACTTTCTACCTTTACACACATTCTCAAACTCATCCACTAACCTTTGCAATTTTTCTTTAGAATCTCCCATAAGCACAATATCATCAGCAAAAAGTAACTGTGTCAATTCCCATTTTGAATTTGATTCCCCATAATTTAATCCCACCCCTCTCCCGAACACCCTAGCATTTACTTCTTTTACAACCCCATCTATAAATATAATAAACAACCATGGTGACATTACACATCCCTGTCTAAGACCTACTTTTACCGGGAAGTATTCTCCCTCTCTTCTACACACCCTAACCTGAGCCTCACTATCCTCATAAAAGCTCTTTACAGCATTTAGTAACTTACCACCTATTCCATAAACTTGCAACATCTGCCACATTGCTCCTCTATCCACTCTATCATATGCCTTTTCTAAATCCATAAATGAAATAAAAACTTCCCTACCTTTATCTAAATACTGTTCACATATATGCTTCAATGTAAACACTTGATCTACACATCCCCTACCCACTCTGAAGCCTCCTTGCTCATCCGCAATTCTACATTCTGTCTTACCTCTAATTCTTTCAATTATAACTCTACCGTATACTTTTCCTGGTATACTCAGTAAACTTATTCCTCTATAATTTTTACAATCTCTTTTGCCCCCTTTCCCTTTATATAAAGGGACTATACATGCTGTCCGCCAATCCCTAGGTACCTTCCCCTCTTTCATACATTTATTAAACAAAAGTACCAACCACTCCGACACTATATCCCCCCCCTGCTTTTAACATTTCTGTCATGATCCCATCAGTTCCAGCTGCTTTACCCCCTTTCATTCTACGTAATGCCTCATGTACCTCCATCACACTTACATTCTGCTCTTCTTCACTCCTAAAAGATGGTATACCTCCCTGGCCAGTGCATGAAATTACCGCCTCCCTTTCTTCCTCAACATTTAAAAGTTCCTCAAAATATTCTCGCCATCTACCTAATACCTCCCTCTCCCCATCTACTAACTCCCCTACTCTGTTTTTACCGGACAAATCCATACTTTCCCTAGGCTTTCTTGTTTAAACTCAGTCCAAATTTTTTTCTTATTTTCATTAAAATTTCTTGACAGTGCCTCTCCCACTCTTTCATCTGCTCTCCTTTTGCACTCTCTCACCACTCTCTTCACCTTTCTTTTACTCTCCATATACTCTGCTCTTCTTATAACACTTCTGCTTTGTAAAAACCTCTCGTAAGCTACCTTTTTCTCTTTTATCACACCCTTTACTTCATCATTCCACCAATCAGTCCTCTTTCCTCCTGCCCCCACCCTCCTATAACCACAAACTTCTGCCCCACATTCTAATACTGCATTTTTAAAACTATTCCAACCCTCTTCAACCCCCCCACTACTCATCTTTGCACTAGCCCACC
>NC_091352.1:13430457-13432957 GCF_038502225.1 Cherax quadricarinatus | reverse complement strand
GATAGAATAGAAGTAATACTAGTGAAATAGCTAAGAATTTGGTTGACTGGAATAATGTAATTCGCCTAAAATGGGAGTCAAAGTCGGCAAAATCGCTGATTCGTAAATATCGCTGACACATCAAAATTCGTGAGAGCATAATTTCGTCAATTTTCCATCAAATTTCGTACTTTTTGTTTTATTACCTTCACAAAAAGATTCTCTACTATTTCATAAGAAAAAATAAAAATTTTTTTTTTTGAAAATTCTTGGACACTGGGGCACCACTTCAGATTTGGGCCTTGGACCCTGAAAGGGTTAATACAGTAGGTCCCCCACTTATGTTTTTGTTCCTAAAGATTTTTTTTTAGCAAGTTGATTGCTTGGAACTCTGGATCTATTTGTCCATAGACACCCTTGTTATAATCAGAAATGCCTTTCCCAACCATAATATCCAGTATCTAATTTCATATATTTTGTTTAATTAAACACACTTTCCTGATATTTGACATTAAGTATTGGTCCTTTTCACATATAAGTAGTATTGTTTAATCAATGTGAATGTTAGACAGAACAGAGCTACTGTGCAGTATACTGTACAGTATAAATGTGTAGGGGTGGGCAGAAGCTGGGTTGTTTTCCTCTCATTTTCACTCCTATGTACTCCTCCCCTAGACTTTGTCTATCACAGTGTGCTTTACTGTGTATGTGCTCACTACTTCCACACTGCTGAGGTTTTGTGTGATGTGAGAGGAATGGGGTGGCAAATGTGTAGGAGTCAGATAGCAGCAGGATGCCTCCTATTCACTCCCACCCTCTCACATTGTATCTAATTTGAGACGTACTTGCCACTCCCTCATAGTTATGTTGAGGGTTATTATTCCTGAGTATGTAGTGTGGGAAGGCAGTGTGGCCTGCACCAACAGCCAGGCTGTTGGTGTTGGCCACACTGCCCAATGTAGGCACCACAGCCTGGCTGATCAGGCACTAACTTTGAGGAAATAATACAGCTCCCTCATAAAGGCAGCTAGGGGTCTGTTGGTAATTTCCTTTATGTATGAAGTGTGGGTGTTGAAGAGCCTTGATCCCATTGTATCTGCTTTTCATTAGAAGTATTTTGCATTGTCTGCTGAGCATCTTGATCTCGTAGGAAATAATTTTTTGCTTTTGTTACAGGGAGTACAGTTCAAGGGACTTCAGGCATTTTCAGTAATATAAGTGCTTGACTGGATTTATGTAGGCACAAGTTGGGAGCATAGAAATAAAGGCAGTGTAGAGTCACCAAGGGTATAATTCAGAGGGCTGAGGTGGTTTGGGCTTGTAAAGAGGGTGGAGAGGGATAGGATGATTAAGTGGGTGTTTAGCTAAATCTTGGGAAGATCTGAGAGATATAGTAAGGGAGGCTTTAGGTTTAGGGGCTTCAGCATCCAGCAGGCTTGTGGACTCGTGTTAGTTAAGGAATGAAGAATAATGGTTTTTAATGAACATTATGTTCGAATATTTGCTAGTAGCATTTATGAAGGAATTCAGGGAAACCTGTTAGACTTTTCTGGAGATGGGAAGCATAGTGCCTGCACTCTGAAGGAAGATGCAGTCAAAGGGTCATTTAAATTGGGATCTCAGCACTCTTTGCAAGATAGTGTTGCAATGAATGATGGTGAATGTCTTCCCCTTTTCCTTTTATTTTGTGGGGGGGGTCACCCTTCCTTGGTGGGAGACAGTTGTTTGGGGGGGGGGGTGGCAGAATGTTCTGTGTACATTCTCCAGCTCTGCAATTTTGCTTGCTTTTAAAGGGGGATGTTGGTGTGAAGCAATATTAAAGTTAAGAAAAAAATAGTGACTTAAGAGAATCATCATTGGCTTGGCATCTCTTGTTTTGAAGGTTTAGTAAACCAGAGTCACAGTAGTGATTTTTGATTACATTCCTTTTCTGGTCTTTTGAGTGATTTGAGTCTTTTATATTCCATTTCAGTTTTAAGTCTTTTCCTAGTGAAGTAACTGAAATTTGTTCTCATCAAAAATATTTTTGTGGCTCACTGGAATACCTGGTTAATATCTAACTTGGAAATTTTGTGTCCTCAGTGGATGGGACTTTCATGCAAATTTTAAAATAGTCTGCAAAGGATGATACGGTGCTCTAACCTTGCATCTGTCTCTTGGATAGGAGAATGATAGGTAGAGAATTAGGGCAAGTACTGTGCATTGACAGATTATCACTGGAAGTGTCTTGTTTTACTTTTACCAGTTTTCACAAATTAAATGTAAGCTTTCTATAAATGCATAAAATGAATACAAAGTATGGTAAATTTGAGAAAAATATTTAAAATAATAAATTTGAATAGTTACAATAAATGTAACTTCAGATTTGCACTTGTAGGACATGTGTTTTCCAGAGTGCCTTGATCGAAAGTATGTAACATCATGAATTGTAACTTTGCAAGCCATGGACCTACTGTTCTTGAAGCAGTAAGAAATGTGTAGGAAAAGATTCTATTTGAAGCTACCCTCAAATAAATAAATA